>NC_043008.1:7581798-7584298 GCF_006345805.1 Octopus sinensis
ATAAGTCAATTGGTTAAGTGAAACGATATCGAACGTATGCATTTGTTATCATTATTCGTACAAGGACCCTCATCAGACACAACAAAATTTGTTCTAAAACACGAATTCCCATCAAGCAAACGCACCCTGCTAAAGGAACAGGTACTTTGCATCCTAGGGATTGGAAGTACCAGCAAAAATGCTCATGAGATAATGTTGCCTAAGTTTGTAAGAAAATCATTCAGAGTTACAAAAATACTCTGTAGTACCAACTTTTTTACATAAAAAAGTGTATGGTATTTGCTTCTTTTCAAATGGAATTTTGTTTTACACTTCAGACTTAGTAAATGAGGTAGAGTTCAAAAGAAGTCCGTACACATTATTTACATTATTTTCATTATTTTTTAAACGTTGTGCTAACAACAAACAAGATGAGGACAAATATCCGTCAAATGTAAATAATGTACATAATTATTCATCTCTTAAATATAGAATTGCTTAAATCCATTCACATCTAATTGAAGGCAAATGGAGAAACGAGAACATCTAAAAAGAAAGAACATGAAAGTTACTAGTGAGAACAGGTAGCGTGCTGTCAGAATTATTACAGTGCCGCAAAAAAATATATAGTGGCTGTTCTTCTGACTTTGAGTTCTGGCGCCGGGATTGAGTTTGCCTTTCATTGTTTTGGCGTCGATAAAATAAGTACCAGTAGAATATTGGGGTCGATGTAATCGACTTATCTTCTCCTCCTCCGAAACTTCTAGTCTTCTATTTGAAACCAATATTGTTATATAGAGAAGAGAAACTTTATGTAGAGAAGAGTATTCTAAGTCCACCAGGCATATAATAGTCTTAATATTTTGACATACAATGACGGCGAGATTGCCAAATCGTTAGCACCCAGGGCAGAAACCTTGGCTGTAGTTCGTGTTTCTTTATGTTTTTGGTTCAAACGCTCTAGGGGGCGACATCCATCCTTGTGGTGTTGATAAAATAAGCAACAGTGGAGAACTGGAGTCAATTTAATCGTAGTAGGCCCTTCCACGAAATTGGTGGTCTTGTTTCAAAATTTAAAAACCAAAATTTTGCAATCATACGGCATTTATTCTATGCACACGTTTATTAAAAATCCCGCTGAGAACTCTATCTGTTACAGAATAAAATGTAACCGTCATTGGCGTCTATTTTGTTTCTACCTTCCTTGTCTATGATATTGCAATGAATAATGAAAATATGTGATCTGTTCAATCTTACCTGAATTATTTTAAAACAGTAAGGCATTAAGATGTTATTTCTCGGTTCGAGATAATATATACACTAATGGTAATGAGTTATCCTCCAGACAAATTAAGGAACCATAAATATGCTACTTAATTTGAGAAATATTTAAGCAGACGTGAACACCGCATTATGCACACCTACCTATATACAAACCTACGTCCAGTACATACAAGCAAATATTGATGCATTCATATCCATACGCATTTACACACTCACCCAATATATTAATATATATATGCATAAAGAGAGAGAGAGAGAGAGAGAGAGAGAGAGAGATACTGAGAGAGAAAAGAGATGCTGATAGAGAGATACTGAGAGAGAGTGAGAGATAGAGGGACAGAAATGGGCAATGAGCAATTTATTGAAACAATACCTTCTTGAAAAACTTACCGTAAATTGCAATTCCGTAACGTGAAGCATATTTTCTTTTCATTTCCAGTTGACGTCTAAGTAAACATGGGACTTTGCCATTAAACATTGTGGCAAGATTTTAAAGATGATAATGAGTCTGTTAGGTCAACGAGTTACATATACATACATACATACATATATATATAATATATATATATTATATATATATATATATATATAATATATATATATATATATACATATATATATTACTCCTTAACTTGATCAGTCATTTGACTGCGGCCATGCTGGAGCACCGCCTTTTAGTCGAGCAACTCGACCCCGGGACTTATTCTTTTTGTAAGCCCAGTACTTATTCTATCGGTCTCTTTTTGCCGAACCGCTAGGTGACGGGGACGTAAACACACCAGCATCGGTTGTCAAGCAATGCTAGGGGAACAAACACAGATGCTCAAACACACACACATACATATATATATATATATATATTATATAAATGAGGGTGAAAAATTTGATATTAATTTGATAATAGCATCAATTTAACACCAAGTGGCTTAGCACATAAAACCAGGGATAAAATACAAATTTATACATAAAGTCTGCACTAGAGTCGACCACATAGTGGTTACTCTCTCATATATATATATATATATATATATATATATATATATATATATATATATATATATATATATACACATATATACGACAGGCTTCTTTCAGTTTCCGTCTACCAATCCACTCGCAAGGCATTGGTCGGGGCTATAGCAGAAGACATTTGCCCAAGATGCCACGCAGTGGGACTGAACCCAGAACCATGTGGTTGGTTAGCAAGCTACTTACCACACAGATATTAAAATTAATA
>NC_043008.1:7589298-7621798 GCF_006345805.1 Octopus sinensis
AATGGCACTAGATAATGTAGGTGTTACTGTAACGAATGTGCTAGTTTACTAAGCCTCACAAGTGCCATGCATATTAACCTATATATGGTACTAAATTTCTGTGTGAATAATACATAGAGAGCAGCATAATTTAAGCAGTCCTGAATATAAATTGTTGTATGATGGTATTCCTATGTATATTTGGATGTGGATTAACACTATTCATATTTCCTTCTTCAAAGCATTTTGCGATGTTGCGCAATTACAATTCCAGCTAAACGGATTTCATCCCTGGGGCATATGTGGTGGGGTGTGTGTCAAAATTTGCTTACAAGGAACTAATCCATGTCCTACAATAGATATTTGAAAATTTTTCCTTGCTCATGTATATATTATTCGGATTAATTGCGCAGTTACATAGATGCTACTCAAATCTTTTGGTTCCTACCTCCACTGATATCTCTATACGCTTTCTGTAATTCACAATCACAAACCACGTTTGCGCAAATTTGTGAATCGAAAAGAGAAAACCACTTCGTACGTTTTATAATGGATTGCAGAAAGGGTGAAGTTATAAGCGAATACGAATATGATATGTATGCTGACGCAAAAGTACTTTGCAGGTTTTGTAATAATCAGTTTGAATTAAATTGCAAATGAACATTTTGGGTGAGATCCAAGGTCGACGTTAAGCAATTCACAAAATTTCTTCTTCTCTTCCATAGAAAGTAGAACAATTATCTTAGAGTCTGATAGCAGGATATTGCCTATTGTTCGAGTGGAAATTAATCTTTCCCATTTCGACATGCTTTATGGCTAAGTACAGAGAGACACATGCGTTTGATATCTTACAAAAACATTGTTCTTAGAACTCTTCAGAACTTGGCGTTCACTCAACGTTCGCTCTCAAACATTAATTTTGCTTTTTTTCATCTGTATTGGAAAGTATGAAAATAAATACATCTATCTATCTATCTATCTATCTATCTATCTATCTATCTATCTATCTATCTATCTATCTATCTATCTATCTATCTATCTATCTATCTATCTATCTATCTATCTATCTATCTATCTATCTATCTATCTATATCTATCTATCTATCTTCTATCTATCTATCTCTATCTATCTATCTATCTATCTCTCTAACTATCTATCTATCTATCTATGTATATATACATATATATACATACATATATATACATATATATGTATGCGTATATATGTACATGTATATATGCATATATATAGATACATACATATATATGTATACATATATATGCATATATATACATATGTATATACCTATATATAAACATATATACATATATATACATATATATATATATATGTAGATATACATGTATATATACATACATATACATATATATATGCATATTCATATACATACATATATATATAAATGTATGTATTTATTGCTGGTAATCAAATTCATCATTTATAAGACAAATCAATGATACCGAGAACTATGATTTTGTGATAAGAAATATTAACGCAAGCGAAGTGGAGGAAGTGTAGTACGGTCTCTACATTTTCATACATTTCGTTAGACAGAAATACAAGACGAGTGTCAGTAACTTCGAAGTTTTCCATCCAACATTTTGCATTCCACCATGCATTTTCCGAAACAACGGAAAAAAAACCTTCACATTTATTCCAGAATTGACCACCTCACTCCTACCAATGTATATTGTTGTAGATTACACACGCGCACAGATACAACCATACACACAGAAACACATGTAAACACAAACAGTTAAGCCCCCGGCCCTCCTTCAAATAATGTGTTCCCCATTTATTTATCTAACCACCAAACTCCATCGCACCTCCATGAAGAGAACATAATAAGTCAATGTCTGAAAACCATGGTTGAGTATTTCAGTCAATAGAATTACAGCATTTATTCAATTATGCAATGGAGATGAATAACGACAACCGTCATATATCAACATCCGGATATTTTCAGTTTGAAATTGCTAAAAATAATTTATATTGGTTTGTGACATTATGAACGATCGAATGATCTTGGGATTAAAGTACATACACCCAGTCATTATGACTAGAGCTGTATGCTCCACATCGCGGATTTTAAGATGCAATGTCTATTTCCGTGAGACGGTAAACATAAACGCGACGATAATTCAAATGAGAATTTAAAGAGATCAAATCAAATCCATATTATAGTTCATCCGGCTGTCTTCTTGGGAGTCCTACTCCAATAATATAATTTCTTCAAATACAGGCAACTTATTACATCATATCAGAAATGTGTCTATTTCTGTTAAACTTACTGCATTAAAATAAATGTAACTTAAATATTCGTACTTAACTTGCTGTTTCATGGCGAAGAATGTGTAAAGATATCAGATTTCAACTTTAGGACTTAGAGACGTGAAGCTATTACTGTATTCCATGTTGCTGAAGATTGTACTTGCTTCGCTCTTTACAACACTTGTAGAAACTGAATAATAGAAATATAATTATTAAATGCATGGAATAGGGTAACTGCACTACCAAACGCTGTTATTGAAAATATATTTTTTTAGATGATTATATAACAACATATCTATTGCATGAAAAAACATGCAGCATCGTAGAATTTTATATAGAGTCTAATGTAATGTAGCTATGGCAGAACAATACAGAAATATGTTGGTGAATATTTCATGGAAATAAATAGTTTGGCAGCATTATTTTTACAATACAGGTCCCAATATTCCATAATCTATTAGAGAGGTGTAGGAGTGATGGGAAGTAATGTAACTGAATTTTGGGAAGTTCAATGGCGATTATATTGTTCCTTACAAGAAAAGGTGGAGGCAATTCTTGTAGATATTTTGATTGCGACCGTGTCTGTTGGTAGACGGAATATGTTTAAACACACCTATACCATCTCTACATCAGGTGCCCCACGCAAAAGAATATATCAAATTCCTGCTTACGAGCAGATTCGAAAGTATTTGGAAATAAATTATAAAAGGGTCACCCTTAATGACATTCGTGAAGGATTGAGGTTTTAGGGCGACCGTTATTTTGTAGCACAATATGGACATACCGCCAGAGTTAACTGAACTCTCGGTTTGTGAATGGGCATTAGTAAATCAACGCGATCAGAATGCTCCACCAGGACTATTGTTTGCAAAGAGTTGGGAAAATAAAGACTTAAAGCTCAATATTTATATCCGAAGCACCAATTGCTATATTTGTGGCAGGTTAAAGTATTTACGATTTTTTGATTGGGAAGGATTTAAAGCTCACATCAACAGAAATGTTAACAAATCCTAGTGGTTGATATTATTCAGCTGTAACCCGGAACAATCAGCTTTTATATTATTCCCAGGAGTTAATGCCCGAAACAATCCCTCTGAGTCTCAAACAGCGGAGATAATGTGAATTATCTTCAGCAACAAGAAGAATGCAGAAATCAAACCACCAGTATGCCCTGACACAGATCATCCCCAACAATTCCACTTATGAACACGGGGAAAAGATGGTGGCCACTAAAAGGCGTAGGAAATTTCGATTAAAGAACGTTTTGTCAGAAGTGTGCACATTATTGGTGCGGAAAAACCTTCCACATATATAGGAAGTCGAGGCGTGCGTCGATTACACCAACTTTAACATTGATGATGCAAGGGATAAAATAGTGGGGATACAGAAGGTGGATATAAACAGAATCCTGTTCGACCGAGATCTCAGCGGAAGCAACATTAAAACAAGCGAGAAAAGTTACATCATCTATTTTTCAAGATTCTTTTGAAAATGATGACGAGGTTTGAGATGATGCAATAATTCCAAGTAAATTTGTTGTAAGGAGGATTACAGAGACAAGGATAAGGAATAAGTTTGCTCCGAACACGCACCTGTTATTTGGGGAAGAGTATGTCGAAAGCGGCAAACGTGTCCTAGTGTTCAAGTGTGGTGGACTACTCCTGAGCAGTGGTTGGATATCACCCTCTTTTGCTGAATTATCCATCGTTAGAATTTTCCGGTTACCTAATTATTTTTGTTATAAATCATTGTAAACACAGAAACTCCTCTACGTAATGTTTTCATCTGCCGCATCACTCTCTTTTGTAAGTTTTACATAGGCCTATATTATTATTATTATTATTATTATTATTATTATTATTATTATTATTATTATTATTATTAATATTAAGTACATGTGTTATTCTATTCTTCTATAATGATAAAGAAACTTAACCATATTACCTACTTAGGGAATATTCGGTTTTTGCATAAAACCGTAGAATTAAGCATCTTCTGTCATATTTAATCACGTGATACGAACATGACACCATATGAACATGATTCTCAGATCTGAATACAACGCTCGCTGACATTTATAGATAATACACGTCAGTCAAATAGCAAGTAACAAAACATAGTAATTACATAAAATACGTAATTTATCTAAACGAAGCATTATGTAATATATATAAAACGGAAAATAAGCCTGACTCTGCATATCGAGCAATGGAGGAATAAACAAAAGGTTGTAATGCAAGCATGGAAATTAATCTAAATTTGAGTAGACACATAAAAGAAAATGTGTTCTTGAGCCGAAACTTATATGTGGATTTTGTGAACAACCTCCCTAACTCGTGTGGGCTATGAACAACCTCCCTAGCCTACGTATCGGGTATGAAAAATATCTCGTTTGAGCTTTATCATAATTAGAGAATCTCTCAGAATGTCTAGCATGATCGTCAAAAGTATATCCATTAAAATCTAACAAAGGAATATGTAAACTTAGATATATACTGTAAAAATAGAAAATTTAAACAAAGTCAATGTCGAACAAACTGTGCCATCCAGGATGTTACACAATAAATTGCGGGAAATAATTTGTCGAAAGAAGATAATACTAGATAAACTGTTTCAATAATAAGAACGTATTTCCTTTGGAACTACAGACTTCGCATAATAAGGAGAATCCGATTGATATATCAATGTAAACAACATAGCAGTGGAAATCCTAGTAACTGTGAAAAATTTGATTCGTATGAGAGACTACATGGAGACAAGATCAAAATAATTATTATGAAATAACACAGTAGTGTAAATATTAGATCCACACACATTCTTTTACATGAATGACCGATATTTCATTGTCATAAGAAAGACTGAAAAAGAAAATGCATCCTTTGAAATTGATGGATTCTATATACTCTTCTAAAAGTGCATATGATTTTAAACAGACTTCTTGCCATGGAACATCTGAGAAGCCAAAATATTGGAAGCTTACTAAAATTATAGGAATCCCATGCATCTGTTTTTTTTTTTCAAATAGTCAAGAAGCTCTCAGGGAGTTTAATATAGAAATATTTTTCGTAGGATTAGCAAATGCTTTGTAAGTTGATGCAAAGAAAGAAAGGAACACAAATAGTAATCCTGTAAGACATTTTCACAAGGCAGAATTTCCTGGAAACAGTTGCTATACTAAATGTAAGTACACAGAGCTATCTACGTATTTCAGTTCCTAATCTATTAACGTTCTATGTAGACAAAACAAACATATTATATGAATTTCCTCCAAGCTGTAATTACCTCCATGCTTAATGAAATGTTCCACCTCATAAAACGTTTCATTAATAAGTCACAGGTTATGCCATGCTGATGATTTCTATTATGAATAAAATACTGCTATACGGCTTCAAGAATGAATTGAAATTCAAGAACTTTTTATCAAGTAAGTAAAACTGATAAATATGTGAAATCTCTGCATCTTTTTCCTTCAAGTCATAAATTTCAAATTAGAATCTCCAATCCTGCTTTGAGTTATGCAGAAATGATTATCTCGTTGATAGTAATTGTGACCGTTAGAGGGCACCGTTTATTTTTGATAATACTCTTTAAAATAATTGCAAAATTCTAAAAGTTATTCATTATAGCGAAAAGTTCGTTTTAATTTACACCATAAAACCAAAGTTCTTTGGCTGATTCGCACCAGACTTACATGTACCTCAATCAAAATAAATATGTCAAAACCAATATTAAACATTACACATTTATTCTAAATATACTTAAATCAACTTACAGACAACAAAATATTTCAGGTCACAAAAGTGTTCTTTTACTGACATTCATATTTTCAAAACAAATCATTAAATTTCAGAATAAAAATCAAACTCTGTATTTCATTACAATCAGTGATGTCAATTTAAGTAGCTTCATAATAGTTATTTTATTAAGTCATTGGTGATTAATTTCAATATTGATTTTGAAATGCCTATTTTCGTTCTGCTATTCGTTGTTTTGTTAGTAACAAATGAGGAATGGTATTATGTGCCGAATATGAATCAGCAATTTGCATTATTGTAGTATAAGCAGTAATTTGGTATATTGAAATTAAAATTGTCTTACGTAGGCAGTATGGCGATTTTATAGGATATGTGTTACGTGAAGGGAATGCAGTGCTTTAGATTTGTGCCAGACTATATTTTTGGTTTTACTTCGATTTTTGTATTTTAAAAAAGACATATGACAACTACACCAGTTACCAACATTGTATCTATAATAAGCTGTAATATCCTATAATGATGATGAGGAAGAAGCAACAAGGCTGGAACAGTCCATTCAGATGAATGTTGCCTCTTGCTATGGTTTAAATGAATGCGTTCTTTTTCACTCTTGGTATAAAATCTCTGTTATTTTCCCGTGGCCAAATGTATGAAGGACAAAATTTTAAAAAATTTGTGTTTGTGCTCGTGACGATTTAGGAAACAACACGATTGCGATAACATGGTGCCTGAGAAGATACAATGTCTTTAGAAAGATGCTAAGATACCAGTGAGGGATGAAAGTAAAGGTAATGTTAAAGGTAAAGGTAAAGGTAAAGTTAACTTCTTGAGTCATGCCAAATTATAAGGACTGGTTTCCTGGTTTCCATGGCGTAGGAATTAAATACGTGGACGCTAAACAGACTGGTGCAACATAAAATGGATTGCTTTGCTCAAGAATACAACGCGTCATCACCCCCCGGCCCAAGAATCGAAACCACTATCTTACGATCATATGTCTCCACTAATGATGGATAAGGGTATCGTATCTTTATTCTCTACACAGTGAGATGTAATATAAGCTGTTCTTCAAGAATTCCTCGGGCGTTTCTACAATATGTACAAATTCTTAAAGAAGCCAGTTCGTTATCCTGTTGAACATAGTGAATATCTTAACTGTTATCAAAGCGGAAGCACTAAGGAATGTGCCTGATCTTCATAGTATACTCTAGAATGTCTCTATATAAATATGGACTAAAGTATTTGAAATTTAGACTTATCCAGGGAAATTTTTATACGTTAAACATCCGCAATATTACGAGCTTGCACGTAGAATCATCGTATCCCGCCAAGTTTAAACGGTTCATTGTAGATCACATCTCGATCTTAAAGACGCAGAAACCCATCGATGGCATGTTAATTTCTAGCATCATTTTCAGTCTATTGACCACTCTGTACGATTGGACCAATAGCTGATCAAAAGCAGTATATAACTGATTGGAATCGAGTAACAAGCCCCTCTCCTGATCCATTCTAACCGAAGCCTGGGTCTGTTACCAATTTGCAACTCTTTCACGAAGACCATCTAACGCCTTTCATTCCTTCATGCTTTAGAACACGCGCTCTAATTCCGACAATGCTTAAATTGAAAAATCCGCAAACAAACAATCTCACCACTGCCTTTACATTGCGTTTATTCTGAGTTAGTTACTAGATCTCATCTATTCCAAAATTTCCTATCAGAATTTATTGATTATTTTCCATAAACATTTTTGGAGAAATTCATTTCACCTCCGAGTAATATTATCTGTCATTGGCTGAAGTTCTTCAGTCATAGACTGCTGGTGACTAAATAAGGCTGGTACAGGTTCTCATACGGTTGCCCAACGAATTGCTGGCCAAGGTCTTGCTCGTTTTCTGTGTACTGCTGTTGCACTTCCGATTCCAAGCTATATAGTATCGGGAAAAAAGATGCGATAGACAGGGTTAGTTGCAATATTCTTAATTATATCAACATTTAACGAAATTTAACCAACGAACACAGGATTGTAAAAATAAAATAGCCTTGGAGGAATAAAATCAGTGAGCGTGTACACGTATACAGGGAAACGTACATGGATACATACATTGTATACAACATACACACACACACACACACACATATATATATATATATATACATATATATATATATATATATATAATATATATATATTATATATATATATATATATATATATATATATAGATATATATATATATACATATATATATATATATATATATATATATATATACATATATATACATATTATATATATATATGCAAGGTATGATGAATAAAACTTCGTCTAAAGCAAAAATGAAAATAACACTAACATCTCATTACAATATATAAGTTTTTTGCAGAATTTCATAAAAATATTTTGAAATGCTAAAGAATAAATCGATTCAGTAAAATCGCCATCGGCGTCAACCACGCCCTGAAGACGACTTCGGAATCTTCTGCAACTCTTCTGGGCGGTCTCCTTGCTTACGTTGGTGAATGCTGCCATAATCCTTGCCTTCAGTTCAGGTCAACACTACCTTCTCCAGGCAGTTGATGTAGACCTCCCTGTTGGGTTTGAGGTCGTATGAGAAGATGAATACAGATATAAGGTTGCCATCATTAGAGACCATTCCAAACACCATGATGCTGACTGAACGTTTGATATTCATCACTCTCGGTACAGGTCCTCAAATCGCATGGTCCTCAGATTGATACCCAGCCTCTCTGAAATGTTCCTATTGGAACTTCAGGCGCCAATGTCAAGCAGTACTGCATGTCGTTGCCAAATTTCTGGCAGAGTGAATTGCGTCATGGTCTTGTTTGTCTCACAGATGGTGACCAACTGACGCTACTATACTGTGTAGTCGACACAATCAAAAGCAAACAGTGCGCCTGCGCGAAGTTAAAAATTTGAAATGGCGACAAATTACCCCTCGCGACCTGTATATATATATATATATATATATATATATATATATATATATATATATATGTATATATGTATATATATATATATATTATATATATATATATATATATATTATATATATATATATATATATATATATATTATATATATACATATATATATATATATATGTATATGTATGTATGTTTGTAAATATGTATGTATTTATATATTAGACAGAGAGAGGGGGTAATGAGAATGAAAGAGAAATAGAAAGTGGCATCGGATGTAGCATCGAATGAATAAATCTCATTTTGTAGTGGACTATGTATTGACTATAATTGCTATATACAAAACGTAGTGCAAACCTTCAGACTTACATACACTATTTTGAAGAAGTCATGATCATGGCAGACTACATACACACAATCACATATAAACACACATGTATACATCATATATATGTATATATATATATGTACTATATATATATAGATACATAAATAAATATATATATATATACACAGGTGCATGTATTTATATACATATATATAGTAATACCTAAATACGTACATATATATATATATTATATATATATATATATATATTATATATATATATATGTATTTAGGTATTAGTATATATACGTATATAAGTGTATGCACTTGTGTTTATATAGATATCCAGATATATATATATATATATATATATATGTATATATATATAGATATATGTATGTATGTATGTATTTAGGTATTACTATATATATGTGTATAAGTGTATGCACTTGTGTATATATGGATACCCATATGTATTTACGAATGTATATACATATATATATGTGTGTGTGTGTATATATATATATATACATATATATATTTATGTAACTATATATATATAGTATGTACATACGCATACACACAAATATTGCATTGCAATATTTTAAATATATTTAATGTCTAATGGTATACTTTTGACTATGATACGCAAATATTCTTTAGATCATGCAAGCGTTATATTATTTTTCTTTACTCAAATATTCTATTTCATGTCTTTCTTACTTGTCGACCTTGTTTAAATCTCTCTACAATCTTTCTGGATTTCCTTAGATGTAAAGTATTTTTATGTGTAGCTTTTTTTTTAATGTTGTTCGCACGATCGTTCGCAACTGTCTATATCTCAAAGGGAAAAAATAATCTTTTTTATTTTTCTGGTCACTTTCTCTTATTTGTTTCTTACATTTCTGTTCGTTTCTACTTTCTCCCCTGTATTCTCCTATTTTTCATCAAGTACTAACTGTCTTCTGAATGATACAATAGATAACAAATATGACTTCCACGACGGAGTTATTGTATATATCAAGATATTTACGTCAGCTCGCTTGCTTTAAAAAGTTTTGTTCTTAGTCATTAAAACTGGTGAGCCACAGAGATCCTCTTGTTATTTCTCTGTTTTATAGTTGAGTCCTTAATGAACTGGCGTATTGAGACATATGATGATATTTTATGTGCGTAAGGCGGTGCGCTGGCACGCCGGGCGAAATGCGTAGCCGTATTTCGTCTGCCGTTACACGCGCACACACATAAGGATATACATATTGAAAGGGGTCGTGGGAAAACTTGGGAAACAATTTTGGGAACCACTGTGAAAATTTGCAAACCACTGACTTAAATGTTTGTCATCCCCCCTTGTAGTGGGATTAATTTCTGATAATGATTAGTCATTAATATCTTTAAGCATGTTCTATAATTCCATAAGTTGAAGGTAGATGTTAACATGCTCAATATCAGCTTTCAGTTCAAGGAAATTAGCGGTGGGTGTCGGGGTAAATTTGAAACCTTTCTGTAGATTTATCTCAATTTTGTTCAGGTTCCCATTTGACAAATAGAAACTTAATTCTGTCATTCAAGCAACCAAGAGAAATGAAAAAAAAATCTGTCTTTTGCTGCTTCTTCATTCAAACTGCATTGAGCTTCATCAGTATCATATTATATATATATATATATATATATATATATATATATATATATATATATATATATATATATATATTATATATATATATATATATGAAAAAACAAGTCAAAATAGAAAATGCTAACATAATTTTATAAAGAAATACAGTTCTGTGACGGTTAAAAAAAAACAGTTGACAGCTATCAAATAATTAGAACTTCTGTCACAAACAATCTTCTGCATCTACATTGGAATGATGAACCATATCAGTAATAAGTGAGTTCCCTGAATAAGAATAATCTGCTCTTAATTAAACCTGATGCGTTTTTATAAGATAGAAAGCCTACATTCATACCCATTCACCGTAATCTCTTCCCCCTTTTATTTTTTCCCATTCTTTAAAAGTTTCCTATATATTCATCACTTGTGTAAAAGGCTTATGTCTTTTTCTGAGAATCTATCTCGTACATGCCACAAACCAACTGTTATATATGCAACTGATCAACAAAATATAGGTCCTTTTAGGATGAAATTTTCTTCTGACCTTTATAGGAACTTACGTTTGTTGTGTCATTTTTGAGTTTTAATTTCATTTTTATCTTAGCTATTAATATTCACAATTGTTCGCGCAGTGTTTCGCTGTTGTAAATGCTTATGTATTTGCATTAATAGTAAATAATATGTTACATCTCCTCTCATGGAAAGACAATTCTACTACACATAAATGTAAGCCGAATTGCTGTTTTATTTACGATTTACTTAAAACTTGAGAATTACTTTAAATAAAACACATCTGACGTTGAAGCAGAAAAGCAACTTAAAATATATGGCAAAGAGATTTTTGTAGATCACTAAAAAATAATTTTCTTGTCTCACTATCATACTTTCAACACCTACATATACATATTTACATCCTTATACTTAGATACATACATACACATGCACAGTGATAAGGGAATGAAATGAACCGTAACTAATATGTACGTCCTCTGATTATTCATGGGTGGTGATTCTATGATTTTCCCTTCAAGACTGCACGCACATCTGCGATGCTTTTCTCAGCTCTGCTGCTTCCGGGTCTACCAGAACTTTCGTCAACATCGACATCTTTCGGCCATCTAGGAAAGGTCTGAAACACTCGTACACTCGCGTACAGCTCATACCACTCTTCCCTAAACACTTTCTGCAACTTTGTATTGGCACCCGAGCAGGTAGTGCCATGACAACTTTCTCTTCCATGGTCTGTGCGACAATCACATGCTACACACCTTCCTCCCGAGCTAGTGAGCTATAACGTCAAAACTTTGTACGCAAGGATTGCAGAGTTTAAGGTCAATATTTGCCAAGCAGCTTCACTCTGTGTGCTTTAGCTTCGGTACTATGGCAACAGTCTGGATACTTATTGATCCGACCTCGTACATGTGACGCTATGCATATAAATGTGCATATGCTTGTATTTACGCAAGCATCAGATGTACGTTAATATATTTTCTGCAGCATATTTCTGCGTGAATGTGGGTGTAATGACAATTCCAAAGACAAACACACGGTAAATATCCAGGATAAAATGTTTAATGTAATCACAGGAAAACCCTTACATTATAGAATGCCGAAAAGCATGTCACTAATAGAAACACACGTTCCAGACACACAGTTTAAACAATGAGGAATAACGGCAGCAACAGAAGCTGAAGAATGCCTAAAGAATCCCTGAATGATAAATGCTAAATTGAACAAAATTCTTCCCAATCCCTGCCTAAACGTGTCTGGATGCAGGTCAACGTATTACATGATCCAAAACACACAAACTAATTCTAAACCTGAAATATCCAGAAAAAAAATTATCTTTTCGATAAGCTAACACTTTGGACTCTTGGGGGCGACAAATAGCTTTGCAACATTTGTCCAACTAACTATGGATTCCAGCACGAATAGCACAAAATATAATTAGAGCCGCTCAAATAACAAGCAGCTCAAACAAATTATAAATAGACTCGCATCGGGAAACCTCGAAGCTCAAAGACAATTAGTTTCAACAGCAACAATTCCAACCGCATGCATTGACTGTAATTTCCTTAAAACGAAGTAATCGATGAACTAACAATCAGCAAAGGGATATTGCAACAATGACTGTATCGAGGCAACATGTGGGCCGTTTAAATTCACAGACTCATTCTAGGCACACTTCTCTTGCAATATTTATAGAAGGAACATATAATCTCCATCAAAGCACATTTGGAACCTGGGGAGAAAATAAAGAATATTAAGAAAAAATTTCAGCAATAATACAGACAGAAACCATTAAATAAATGGCTGCTGAACATGCCATATCTAGGAAAAGATACAGTGTAGTTACGAAAAAATGTGCAAACTGAATAAACGAAATAAGATGGCGTTATATAGAGGGCAGAATAAACTCATTTTTCAAAACTTCCACTCATTTAGAAGCATGTGCGATATCCGATCGCTCATTATTAACGGGAAAACACTAATGACTCGAGGAAATATGATATCAAGTACATTCCTGTAAAGACGTAAGTGATAATTGAGATATATCTGTTATAAATTACACATGGATATCACATAGTCAACATAAAAACCGCACTTTTGTGTCACCACGGACATGTGGGCATGCAAAGAATCTAGAACGGCTGTTTTAATGAAAATGTATCAGCAAGTAAATACATAGCAACGAACAAGTTGACCAACAAAAGAGATAAGCAGATAAATGAGTTTTAGTAAAATGGTCAAGCAGAGGAAAGGAGAGAGAGAGAGAGAGGAGGGGAGAGAAGGATAGGATGAAGGAGGCATTCATATATTTTGTTAACGCTTAATGACATTAAATAAAATAATTAAAATCTCATAAGCTGGATAGAAAAGCGAAGCCGAGAAATAAAGGAGAACAATAAGCCAATGTTAGAAAACAATGGGAAACCATTGCGCTATCTCCACAAAAAATAATGGCAGACCATTGCGCTATCTTCACAAAACAATGGCAAAACGTTGCGCGATCTTCATAAAACAACAAATGTAAACTGGTCACCGGAGCAGAAAACTATCCAAAAAATAATAAAAAGCCTACAGTGCAATGTTTTGTAACAAGCATGGAAAGCTGAATAAAAAAATAAACGTGATTCATATCAAAGAATAATTCGTCTTCATTACACAAGCTCTGTAACTGAAATTCTTCGAATATTAACTCATTTCTTATACGAGGTGACTATTTTACAAGATCTTATTAGATATACATTATTTACATTATTTACAATTGACGGATATTTCTCCTTACTTTGTTTGTTGTTAACAACGTTTCGGCTGATATACGCTCCAACCTTCATCAGGTCTCTTGGGTTTAGTAGTCCGCGCTCTTAACCACTACGCCATATGCTATTCCTAGTTCGATTCCAGGCAGTGACCTAAATAATAATAATAATAATAATAATAACAATAATAGTAATAATGATGATGATAAAAAAAATATAAAATAATAATAATAATAATAATAATAATAATAATAATAATAATAATAACAATAATAATAGTGATAAAAACAACAACAACAACAACAACAACAACAACAACAATAATAATAATAATATAATAATAATATAATAATAATAATAATAATAATAATAATAATAATAATAATAATAATAATAAACATCGAAAGATACCTTGAGAATGAGAACCCAGGTTCGAAATTTCCCCAAGATACCTGATGAAAGCTGGAGGGTATATCAGCCAAAACATTGTGTTAACAACAAAGAAGATGAGGACAAATATCCGTCAAATGTAAATAATGTACATAATTGATCATCTCTTAGATATAGAACTTATTAAATATATTTCAATTACTGAGGCATTTATATAGAGCTCGGTCGTGAAATATCAGTTGTGTGTACTTTTGTATTAATCCAAGTTTTTCCCCGATGCAGCAAACCTGTATTCAAAGAACTTTCTACTTTGAAACGAATAATTACTTGGAATTACATTACCCATTGTATTTTTGGATACATTTGCCTGTTCTCTCAAGAATCTTCCTTTCGCTTCGTTATATTGTTAATGGTAACGTAATGTGGTTATGTTTCACGTACATAAATTATAGATTAAGTTAATGGCGAAAGTGTTACTTCTAGTGTGGATTATACATACATACATACATACATACATACATATATATATATATAGTGAGAGAGAGAAAGAGATACATACATACATGGAGAGATGGATATGTGCATGTGTATGCATTGTGTATGTGTGAGTATCAAACCTGTTTATACTCCTCCCAGTTTAACTGATATTTTACTGATAAATGTTTGATGTCATTTCTTCGATTTAATCCTCCGGAGCTTTTCAATCGTCATAATGACTTTCATAGACGTTGAAAAACGCACAAGGTTAACATCTGGGATCATTTTTGAAAGGAACGGATTAATCAAAGACTAATCTTATTGTTGATAAAAAAAAACAGAACGAAAGTGTATCTATTTACAACTTTATTAAGAAAAATTTTCACAAATTATTATCTGTAATGAAATTAAATTTAAAGAAAATTTTATTATACGATTAAACATAGTAAAAATACAGCAGAAACTTGAACTTGTTAACTTGAACATTGAGTCGTTTGACATAGAAAATAGAATTATTGTAACTCATGAAAACGGAAACTTCCACAATAAATTAATTCAGAACACATCCAATGAATGTTGAATTTGATGCCGAATTTGAAACAAAATAATCGTAGAATGCAATGCGTTTCTCTTTTGTTTTCCCGCTCTGTTGCTTCATGCAGACATGCCACGCACATACATACACGTACAATCACTCACTCACACGCATGTATACATACATATACACACATATCTGCATACATATGTGTGTGTATGCGTGTGTATATATATATATATATATATATATATATATATATGTATATATATGTACATACACTGCTATACAGAAACATATACGATGGAATTGTACACGTAAGTCACAAGAGAAATACAGTAGGTTGTACAGCTTTTATTTGCTCATTTCCTTGATGTCGAATCTTCATTCCGCCGCCAAGAACGTTGTAGTAGGAGTAACAGCAGGAACATTTAGCCTTAAGCAATTATGCTATAATTTATACTATTAGACAGAATACACGTAAAGTTCGATTAATGAAAATATGAAATTTCTTCAAAAGTAAAACGTTTACATCCGCTCACACGCACATTCACACCGGCTTGCATGACTGCACACATCACGCGTGGTTATCTTTGAACATACCGAATGAAACATCAGATAAGCATCATTATTCAGTTTTGTATTTCCAGTAAAAATACTCTGTTGAAGGAACTTCCTGAATGTTACGTTAGCACGAGCTGATAAGGCTTAAATATATCTAAATAAACGAACCGTTTCTCTAGCAATGAACATGTTATATGTACATATGTTGTATTTATCAGTTCAAAAGTATCCCACAAAATATCCGTATTGAATTAAAATGGGTCTACACACATTCACAAACATACTTACTTACCTACCTACATACATACATGCATGCATACATAAATGCATACATACATAAATACATACATAATACATACATACATACATAAATACATACATACATACATACATAAATACATACATAATACATAATACATAAATACATACATACATACATACATACATACATGCATACATACATACATACATACACACATGCATACAGAAACGTATAATTCATATACATGCATGCTTACATACACATGCACACACATATTTAGTAAAAGAAAGGAATTTTAAGCCTTCGAAACAATGATAGATAGTTCTAACGTCCGTTTTATATTTCCATGAAATGGAATACTGTGTCGACCCCACTAAATCATTGTTCATAAAAGCTTACATATCCTCAATCGTAATATTTAACTCCTACCTTCATAACCCATTAGCAGAATAATTTTGCTGAATCTCAGATCTGAATACGCCAAAGAAACCTAATTGAACATACAAATTCTACATCAAGAGCGTCCATTATGGAACCAAACGATGTATGAGTACTGATGAGAAGCCTAAATTCTCAACTCGAAAGAGCAATTGAAGTAGTGAATTCCCATCAGATGCTGGACATGTGATGATTAAGGTCTTTGATCATCGTTGATCATATAGCTGTACAATAAACTAAATAAACAGGACTCATGAAAGAAAATTATCGAATAAAAGTCTTTTGCTAATGCGAGCGACAAACGGCAAGAGAGATTACCATGCAATACAGATACTTCTCAACAGGTCAAAACCAAAGAATTTACCAAAATTGTTGTGTATACACGAATCATAACATTTAGTCATTAAATATATCAAAGTTGCCGTTCTTGTTATTGCTGTTTCGCCCCAAGTGGACTCTCATTAAGCAGCTCTATGATCAAAGGTATTCAATCTTTCAACTTTTCCGTTATTTTTATGGGTAAACAGGATTAAATTGTCCAAAGTCTCCTTTTTTTGTTATATGGGCAGATTGTGATGTGATACCGATTTGACTACTATTTCTAGTTGAGGCCTAGTCAGGGGGTCGCTAAAGGCTCGAATTATATGACATAAACCCAGATGTTTACAATGTAATTACTGGTAAAAAGGATTAAATGCATACATAATTACAATGAATATTTCGTAAGAAATCCTTGATCAAACAATATGTAATTTTTGATTCAAAACTGTTATCTAAATTAAAAACATTTCATTCTCACACAAACAGATTAAGATAAAATAATGCCTAGTGGTAATCTTTACTAATGGAGGCGTGGGTTATTGTTGAATATGCTTCATTTCACATTATTCCAGTCCACTCACCAGTAAAGGAGCACCAGCTGGTTGCTTCTGGCACAGCCGTTTCTCTTTTCGATTGTCGTATCCTGCATG
Organism: Octopus sinensis; assembly: GCF_006345805.1. NCBI lineage: Eukaryota > Metazoa > Mollusca > Cephalopoda > Octopoda > Octopodidae > Octopus > Octopus sinensis. The sequence goes on from NC_043008.1 coordinate 7,607,118, forward strand.
TCCCATTTGGTCAACGTCGGGCTATATGATCGTGGTTACAACGAAAACAGTGAGTAAAATCATGTTAGACATTACCAAATAAAAAAAAGATCTGATTGTGAAAGTGTCTGTGGGATGTTCTTCAGTTCTTGACAGACTCTCCTTCATTAAACAGAGTGGGATTGTTATTTTATTGTCCTACATACGAATCTTATATATTGGTTTCAAATGTTGGCGCAGGGCCACTATTTGTAGGGAATTATTAAGTCGTGAAATCGACCCCGGTGTTTAACTGGTACATATATTGTTGACCACGGAGCGATGAAATACAAATCGAACTCAGTGGAATTTGAACACAGAACGTGAAGAGGGACGAAATGCTACTAACAGTTTTTCCTGATGCGCTAACGATTCTGCCAGCTCATCGCTTTACGAGCGTTATATATCGATACCAAAAATACTGAAACCAATAAAAAAACCAAAATAATGGCAGTATAGCAATGCGAATCATCAGCCTCTATGCAATATATATCATATTATTTAATGAACTAGAACATGATAATTTACTCCAACTTACTGTCCTTTGTTATTTTCAATGACTCACACACATACTACCTCATTACATCTCTTTTTCACTTTCTATACATTTCTCACGTCATTTCCCAGCCTACGCTACTGGCAATCATCATGCCAAGTGTCATACCTCTTTCCTACGTCATACAATATAACTATAGTAATATACTTCTTTTGAATATTACTGAATTTCTCTCGACTAAGCTTTGAATAAGATAAGAGTGCCCTCAGTTAAAGAAGCACTAATTAATACCTGCTAATCTAACATCGTAATCACCGGAACCGCCAAACTATAGAAAAACAGACTGCAGCAAGAAATGAGATAGAACATGAGGTAAAAATGAAGAATCCTCACATAAATTATAATACATGAATCTGATTTTCAACACGAAATCATTTCACGACTGTAACAAACCATAATGTTGGTCTTTTATTCTTTTACTTGTTTCAATCATTTGGGTGCGGCCATGCTGGAGCATCGCTTTAAAGGGATTTTTTAGTCGAAGAAATTGATACAAATATATAGATATATACGAGAGAATGTATGCACGTATGGATGAACGAATGGATGGATGGATGGTCGGATGGATGATGAATGTTTACATCTATGTATGTAAGTATGTATGTTGGTGTGTATATGTATATAAGTATATGTGTATATGAATCTATGTACGTAAGTATCAGCGGGCCCTTCTGTGAGTATGCTCGCAAGCTAATATGTCTGTGTGTGTCACTGTGTGTATTGTACATCAGCATGTGTGTATGTGCGTAGTTGTATGAAACTAGAAATAAAGATCTTTGAAGTCCGAAGGATTGATTTAAGAGACAATTTTTTTTTTATTGAAAAGTGAGTCACAGAAATTTATCAACAGATAAATATGAAGATGATATATTTCAGATAAAGCAATAAATATTGAATAAATAAAGATACAAAGAACAATATAGAAAGCTGGCTCCATTGATTGCAGATTGGAGTGGGATGACATGAACGAATTTACAATATAACTAAAGTGTCATTTATGGTGAGTGGTGGGAAGATGTCATAAGCATTCAGCAATTATTCAGATTCAGCATAGTTTTCTTTTGACCCTGGGTCATCACAATAGGAACTATAAATTTATCTCTTTTACATACACGCTCGTACACATATGGACATATATGTGTGCATGTGAATGTGTATGTTCATACATGTATAAATATACACATATGCACATACGAACATTTGTACGTATATTATATTCCCGTAACGACATGGGTAGCATGGACTTGTCTATGACTTGTGTCATCTTTCGTCATAGAAAACCACGCCTTACTGACTTACAAGACTGAATGTAAGATGATTCTAATCAAGAGATTGCCTTCCGGTTCCTACAGTTCTATATTTAAGAGATGAGGAATTATGTACATTATTTACATTCGACGATATTTGTCCTCATCTTGTTTGTTGTTAACACAACGTTTCGGCTGATTTACCATCCAGCCTTCTTCAAATGTAAATAATGTAAATAATCCCGATTCCTGTTCCGCTGTGCTTGAAACACATCTTTAATCGTTATAAACTATATCTTACACTGATTGATATTTTATTATTCATATTCCATTATATAATTATTTCGTGTCCCACGTAAATATATTCCTTCGTTTCATCGTTCCCATTATTATTCGTCTTTTACTATATTTTCAGGCCGCATATATATTGATTTTATACGTTTCACTTTGCGATATAAAGATAAAACCACAGGATTTTCTGTTCCTGATCTTATACTAGGAGCCCAATGTCATGTTTGAATTGAGTAATGTGTTAGTAGCACGATGTTTGTATCGCAAACAACCCTGTCGCGTGATCGTTTCTAATGGCTATTCTAAGACAATAAAGGATTTGTACTGATATTGCCTATATTGGTTGATGATAGCAGAGATATATATAGCATACATCCTGTCGTATATCCTGTGTTGTATCCTGAATTAAACCTCCTAGAGAATTTTGATAGATTGTGCCATCAAACCTTACATCTGGAACTTCAGAGCTTTTCATCTCGATGTTCTCAGAGATATTTTCGTATCCTACAAGGGCGACAAAAAAAAAAAAAAAGAAAAACAAATTTCGACCAGCTGAGATTTAGCCATATGAGTATGATCACATCTCTCTACTATTTCTAATGTATCTTTGTCATTTTCGAAAGCTCTATTTCCGATTTATATGACGGCCGAATCTGGATAAAAATGCAGGAGAAAGCTCTTTACATCACATCAATGCTCTTTACATCACATCATGTATACGACTCAACGCTTTATAACGAGCAGCATCCGCGAAATAAGAGCCTGGCATCACTGACACAGACGGAAATCGCTAAGGAGCAAAATAAAGAAAAATGAACGAGAACGTAAAAGAAAGAAAAAATACCGAAGTTTACTCTATAAACACTGTGTAATTCTTTTCTTTGCAAACACTACCAAAAATATGGAAGCCTAACATTGAAAACAACTTCAAAATAAACGTCTTTCCTACATCTCCCGTTGAACTACACTATCAGTTCGTGCGAGAGGAATTCGATCAGACGTTTGTATTTCAGGACTTCCATGGCCTCAGCATAAGCCTTTTCGCATTTCCGTATGATTTCACCATCTCGGCACCGGTTACGCAACAACGAGCTCTGTATATATACAGGACAGTTTGTCATTTCCTTTCATTCGCTTACGTTGCTTGCTTTTCTGTTTTCCATTATTTTAATTTATTATTATTATTATTATTATTATTATTATTATTATTATTATTATTATTATTATTATCATTATTGTTATTATTATTATTATTATTATTATTATTATTGCCTTTGCACAGCTTCTAACGCTGGAGATGCACTTCAGCGTCAGCTGTTCACTACCAGTGAACTAAGGTAACACCTGTTATTATTATTATTATTATTATTATTATTATTATTATTTTATTATTATTATTATTATTATTATTATTATTATTATTATTATTATCATCATCATCATCATTATCATCATTATTGCTATTGCTGTTTATTGCTGTTGTTATTTTCCTTTATTGACGCGTGCAACACACATTAATTTCAACATGAACATAAATACTCCTCTGTGTAAACATAACCTTGTATGTATATTGACTTTCCATCGTTGCTTCTTATTGCATGCTCTTGTTCGTGAAAGTTCAGCTATACACTTCAAACGCATAGGCATAACAACAGCTATTCTTTGCATTTCGCTCTAGTGACAACACTTTTCGCCCTGGTCGTGAAATGCGTATAACCTCTATAACAATAGAGTTATTTTCAATATTTTGCTGTACAGGTCTGTACAACTTTTCACCTATTGCCTGCAAAACTATATGCACCAGGTGTTCGATGCATTTACTATAGATTTAAACGGTGTATTTGTTTCTTTTGCCGTTTACAAACCATCAGCCATAGAATCACCTCACATACTGCCCTTTGTCATTAAAGTGGATTTCGCTTACATGTTTGGCCATGGATGTAATCATTCTCTCAGAACATTCAAATCTTGATGAATATTGATTTTGGCTAAAGTAACGTTGCAGCAGACATGCATGCATATGTCCAGTGAAACAGATACCCACCAGTAGTTGTGCATTCAGTAACTGTGGCCAAATTTCTGTCAACCAGATGTTGTATCTCCTATCATTGTTTCTGCCGAATGCTGCAAGTTACAAAACGACAAATCGTACTACTTTACTCTTTACCAAGTACTATACTCACTACATATACATCACGCATTCCTCGCTGCACTCTTTTCAGCTATTTACCCTTGTCCTTGTGTAGGTCTATGTTCGTGTCAAACTGAGCATAGAGAAAATATACTCAACTCAAAATATTCACCTTGACCTTTGCAGCTTGTCATAATTGTGTTACACTCACTTTTGAATAGACGTATTCCCTGTCTATTGGTGCGATTGTTTAGCATACGTTACTGTTCAGATCATATGAAAATCACTAGGTCAAACCGTTAGTGGAGACACATGGTCTAGTGGTTAGAGCAGCAGACTCGGTGTTGAGGGATCGCGGGTTCGAATCTCAGACCGGGCGATGTGTGTGTTTATGAGCGAAATAGCTAAGCTCCACGCGGCTCCGGCAGAAGGTAACGGTGAAACTTCTGCTGACTCTTTCGCCACAACGTTCTCTCACTCTTCCCTCCTGCATCTTGCAGCTCACCTGCGACGGACCGGTATCCCATCCAGGTGGGGAACCTATACGCCAAGGAAACGGGGAAACCAGCCCTTATGAGCCATGCATGGCTCTAGAAGGAACAAACAGGTCAAACCATTGCATTTATTTCTTGATTCTTTCGTTGTTACGTAATCAATTATTTGATGAGAAACTAATGTACCTGATCTCTGCGTCGATTCGAACATATTCACTTGGATTTACTGTAACAGTTACGGCCTAATTGTATTACGTTCAAAGTACAACCATTTCCTTTATGTCAACAGAATACTGACATAGGCGATTACCAGTAAAGCAGCAACGGTTAGATTGTATCAATTAAGGTCGAAAATCATTAACGACATGTTAGGAAAGTTTATATCATTGGAACTTATATAATTTTGTCTGCTTATCATCTGCGAATATAACAACTTGCCGAATTACCAACGATATTTACATACATAGGCACACACATATACAGACACTCAAACACGCGAACAAAAGCTGCATGATTGTTTGTTTGTGTGTGTGAGTGTGTGTGTGTGCGATGCATACTTTATTATATGTATCAGTTTTGTATACATCAATGTGTATACATATATACATACTTGAATATGCATAAACACCTGTACATTGGTATATATGTTAAATAAAAATGTGTATCAATAATTACATATACATATAAATATAAAATATATATATATATATATATATATGTATAAATATAAATAAATGAATATATGAATATATATATATATACATACAGACAGACATACATATATGTGTGTATATATATATATATATATATAATATAATTCGAGACAAAAACCACTATTTTAAAACCAAACAAGGAAAGACTTAATACATAAAATTTTAATATAAATTAAATAAACCGCCACTACAAATGTTTCATGTCTGCTCCGACAATCTTCAGGTGGATTTTCGATCTTCTAATCAGTATCACATTTGATACTGATTAGAAGATCGAAAATCCACCTGAAGATTGTCGGAGCAGACATGAAACATTTGTAGTGGCGGTTTATTTAATTTATATTAAAATTTTATGTATTGATTAAGTCTTTCCTTGTTTGGTTTTAAAATAGTGGTTTTGTCTCGAATTATATTATATAATATTTTACTATAAAATTGGATTTAACCCTAAATCTGATTTTTCCCTGTAATTTTGGATTCATTCCCTAATATTTATTATATATATATATATATTATATATATATATATATATATATATATATATATATATATATATATATATATATATAATAGAAAATGGGACAAGAACGCAAAACATCCGGACAGCATGTCGTACAAAAAGGGACAACAAAACATCCAGATAGGCGATACAAATAAAAAAAGGACGGGGCATTCGAAGCCCTCTATCCTCAGTCAAGCACCAGATTACCCTCGCAGTTTCGATACCCGTATATATACAGTCATACATATATACAAATATGTAAATATATACTCGTCTGCATAGAGACATACATATACATGCATATATATATATATATGTATATATGTTTGTATACTTAGGGATATTTATGTATATGTATACAACTGGAGATATATGTATGGATGTTAATATGTGTTTGTGTGTGTGTGTGTGTGTATGTGCGTGTATGTGACTAAATAAGGGCACACGATACCAACTGTAAAAAATGAATAACATGAGTTCAAATCAAAGGATTCACAAAGGTCATCTTTTTACAAGAACTCAACAACTCTTTTGACAACTCCTAAAAATATTCAATTTCTTTATTCCTGATACACCTATCTCTTCTTACTACCATTTTCAACTACTTTTTGTCTTCTTACCTTCTTTTTTTTTTCCTTTTTTCTTTATTTCTTCTTCCTTCTTTTTCACACATGCTCTTGTATTTACTTTTTCTATTCCTTTATGTTTTTTTTATATTACTTTTGTATATCAGTTTTTATACTCGTTATTTTTTATTATTTTCTATCTTTTATCTTCTATTTTTATTTTTATTTTGTATACTTGTAAAAAAGAAGTATTTTGCTATATAAACAACCTTCTAAACGACAGAATTTCAGTTTGAAAACAGCCATCGAAAAGCTCGAAACTCATTATAGTAATTGTAAACATTATCATTAAAGTATAAATTATCCCCTCAAAACCCATCTCTACTAAGTTTTCAAATGTATATATATATATATATATATATATATATATATATATATATATATATATACACTCACTGAGACGTATATGTATATTGAAACTGTCAAAAAAATATTTGCTGTTATATTTAATACAACAAATAAAACAAATGATGATATGAAGATATTTTATACGACTTTATTGATGCAATATTTATGTAATTGTACGGTTTCACTTTCTTGGAAAGATACTCAAGATTATGCAATCTATGATCGTATAATTTTTACATCTGACGGATTTTGGAAATGCTCTAATCCCATTATAGAAGTCGATGAAAACAAGAGAGATAATTATTTCTGTTATTGACGCTGACAGGAGATGTAATGTGGGGAGTGTCATATTTCTTTGTTAGTCATAATGGTAATAAATGTAAATCTAATCCTTTTATCTTGTTTTAATAAAATGTAATTAATATTAAGTACCGTTCTTGTAATCAACGTTCAGTGTGTTCATTTGAACGTATTTAGTATTTTGCAAACTATACATTTTATTTATCCGAAATATCTGCATCTACTCTACTCCATTTCATCATTATTCAATGATAAGTACTTACTGTTTGTCTGATATAAATTTAACTGCACCCCGAATAATTTGCAACATGTATTACATTTATGGATGCCACTTACTTTTCATACATGAAATTTATTGAATGATTTCACTGAAATTATTTTCGTCTGGCAAAAAGTGGCTGTGACCAAAGGTAAGAACTGATGTCCTTCGCCAGTTTTATTTTAACGAAGAGTTGTTTTATGCCAGCAGTTCACCACTGCATTTAATTTAGATTTTAGGTTACAAGGCAGGTATTAGGTACTTCAACTAGATGATTTTATCATCATGCAACCATTACAACACTGTCGTTCTGATATTGGCCTCCACATGAGATAAATAAGTTGAATTGTAAAAAGTGTAAAATTTTGAACAATAGAATTTATAAATGAACAGAACCGAAGGTCTGTTTCCGAAAATGTGATTAATAATCTCAAATATAATCTCACAAATATCGAAAGAGAGATTTATGTAAATATTTTGAGTGAATGACTATTTACGAGTATGTAAACAAAAAGAATAATTTTTAGGCCATTAGTTTACGTATGTTTTTCCTCACTTTATTAGGATTTTGCTTTCCTTTTAACACGTTTTGTTATGCGATGTATTTTGACTATAAATATTCCAAATCCTTGTTTTGCAATATCCCTTAGAGAGTAGCAATTCCTTACAAATTATGACACACTAATAAGGCTCGAAAAATAGGTGCCGTTAATTTCAATTTACCGATATCGGGCATACTCGTAATTGCATGATCATATTTCAGTTAAATTAGTTTCCGCAGAGATCTTCGTTTTGTTTGCGTATTACATGTATTTCATCGAATTAAATGGATATCTTGATATAAAGAAACCAACCTTTAGAAAGTTGGCTAACTGTAACAAATTGGAATAATAAACGCGAAAAAGCTCCCCGGCGAAAGATACGAAAAGCATCTCTAATTAATTAGCGTTGCAAAAATAATAGATACGAAGATACCAAAAAAAAAAAAAAAAAAAGAAAGTGTTGCGAGAAACTACAACGGATATTAGTAAATTCTAGTAAATTCTTTTTTAACGTCAGTTTATTTGATGTCTACAATAATAGCCGATTCCATAGACCTGCCATCCACAACACATTTGAATCTGCAAAGCAAACAAGACAGTAGCAGAACACAAATAGGAAAAGGAAGAAATTAATTATGACTCATTTATCTGTCTAGACCCTGGTTTTATAGTTATCACTTGTTATAAACTAGACTGACCAATGCCAATTGATACGGAACAGACTAACTTTTAAAATTAACATTGATTGAACGTATTTTCCATAAAAGACAGGCTCAATTGACTTCCTTTCTCAGACATTTCAGTAAATCTAATTTCTGAATTCCTTCAATTACCATGCACGCACACTGACCAACGTGCAAACACAGGAAATCACAAAGCCACATAAGCATTTAATAACTCCATCTTTCTGCTCTCCCCACTCGCTCTCTCTTTATCTACACACTCTCACTTTCTCTCCCTCGCCCCCTTTCTCTTTTTCTCTCTCAGTATATATACATACACACACACACACACACACACACACATATATATATATATATACATATATACACATATATATGTATGTATATATATATTATATATATATATATATGTGGGTATATATATGCGTATGTACATGTATTCATATATAGATATATATACGTACACACACAGATATATACATATATACACACATATATATGTCTGTATATATATATATTATATATATATATTTATTTATTTATATATATATGTGGGTATATATATATATATATATTATATATATAGATATATATATATATATTATATATATATATATACATATAGGCGTGTGTACATGTATTCATATATATATATATATTATATATATATATATATATACATATAGGCGTGTGTACATGTATTCATATATATATATATATATATATATATATATATATATATATATATATATATATACATAGGCGTGTGTACATGTATTCATATATATATATATATATATATATATAGATATATATATATATATAAGTACACACAGACACACACATACAAACCGTCCTATGGTGCAACAGCGCCACGGTATTTAGCTACGTATGTATGAGATTCGATTGAAACCATTGAGTAAATTATAGTGTATCTTTGCAATATTTACATGACTATTTTTTCTAGTAAGTAACCATACTTATCGTATTTTTCTGTGACAACTGAGGCCTACCCCGATAGCATAAATGTAGCACACACGTTTCTATATTATCTACTAAATAACATATTTCTCCATCTTTTCAAAAGAGATTATCAAGAAATAATTTCTATCAAGGCGTCTCCAGTCTACTGCTTCCGATCATATAACAACTTTAAGTAGTCCAAGCGCTGATATCATTGACAATTGCAACAGTAATTTCTTTCAGAGCTTCTAATGTTAAAATGGTAGATATACTTATATATTTATTTTCTATAGGCGTTAGCTCACTTATTTTATAGTTATGGACATCCGGCAATATTGCTTAAACAGACTACAATCAGATAAATAATGATGTATATGATATATATATATTTTGTCTGTGTGGCTAAGACTATGTGCTTCCTTTCAACCTTATGCTAATAAACACATACGTATATATCTACATACAGATCCCCATTCGTATACATACACGCAGATACACACACACACACGTCTAGATATATATGTAAATATATGTATATACATGTAGATTATATAGACACTACAGAGAATCATTGATCGGCTTGCACAGAATGTCTACACTAGATTCACATATATCTATGATTGTGTATAAACATTGTAACAACGCGAAGTTGTCTGGCGTCCGTTGCATACATGTTAGTTTTACATATATTCAAACACACACGCGAAAGCACAGAAACAGACACACAGAGAGACACACACAAACATACAAATATATGCAAGCATACACACACACGAGCACACACACATACACACATACACACACACAAATTCCCTTCCGAGCCCAAGGGTACTAAGACCGATTTCCCGGAATATGTGGCTTATATATTCTCCCCAACCAGAAGCTGGACGTGATTCCGGTCCATCGCAGAATTATTAATTTTTCTAGCTGACGCAACGATTCGAAATCATAATCATACGGTCATGAGTACGTTTTCCCTAACCACTAGGCCACGAGGCTCTGCATATACAAACATGCACATCCATATGTTCTGATGGAACTTTATAAACTACTCGTGGGAATGATGTTATAGTAACTTCGGGTGACTGGCCAAAATAGAATCAGGAATTTTATTTCTGTTATATAATATGTTTACTGGAATATTTGTTTCAATATTTCTCTCTTCGTAGGGTCTCTCCTCATTGAAATTTCTATAATTTCTTTCTAAATATTTTGTTTTATAAGGTACTCATCACATAAGATTCTCAGTATCATAGTGGCCTCTGGTAATAGGAACTGTATGTTGTTGATGACTTACTCTTGCCAGGAAGTGCTGAGTTATCATTACCATTCTTCTTCGTTTCTTCATTGCCCATCGTGTATTCGCCGCCACTCACGTTGTTGCGTGTACATGTATTTCTGAAATTCTCTATCAAGTTTAAATACTATGTTAAAAATAGAAACACAGATCTCAGATTGCAATGCGTAGAATATATTTGTAGTTCTTTGTGGTCGTTACTTGTGGTGTTTGCTACAATCAATATTGAAATTTATCTAATCGAAGGCGATCATTTATAATTTTGAATATTCTGTTTGAGTGGACGCTTAACCTTATAGTTGCTACTTTCTTCCGATGCATTTTTGCAATTTCTAAAATGCGTGAGTAAAGCCTATCGGAAAGCTAGAAAAATCCAAGTTTATGAGGTATGTCTACGGAAGCTCGAAGGATGCCCCTGTAAGAAATTGGAATTCACTTAGAACTAATCCCTAGGATAATCTAATTTAGTTTTTTTCGTCCACGACAGTACCATTATTTCGTTTGCTAAAATTGCCAGAAGAAATACGATAGCAGATGCTGGAAGCACGAATTACAGCCGAGGATTCCAAAATGCCTTCTGCTTGATTCGATTCATTGCGATGAAATAATGGAAATCAGAAAATATATCATATGGAACCGTAGTTTATATTGAGAGTTCTATTGATATTCACCCCAAAGCCGCAAAAGCTGAAGATATCTTTACTGATGGGGAAAGAAATTCTTTTGAAAACATTAAAATAGTACTCGAGAAAGATACAGTAGTAATTGTCTACATTTCTGCAATAGTAGTAGAATATGGTATTGAAATGTCTACAAGTGACCAATCCATCGGGTTCGCACTCATTAAAAGGAATGGACAAACAATAAAAGGAATGGACATTGCTTTGAACTAACTGCACGAAGCGATCATGCGGACGAAATTGCGTTGTTACGGTATTGAGTTAAAAGGGGGAATCTAACGTGTCTAAGAGTAGATATTACATTTGCTCACATTACAGCTGTCCACACTTTAGCACTTTAGCAGATACAATTATCAAAGTAGAACATAAGTCGAAAGAAGTGAAACATTTTCAGCATGTCACGACCTAGATAACGACTTCAGAAAAAGAAGATTAATGACTGCGCAGCTCAACGTACAGCATTGTCTAACATACAGCAACAATACTGTTTTCTCCATTGTTTAGAGATTGTTGATGCTAGATACTACGGCATACACACAAAAAGAAAACGCTTCAAAATATCAGTTGGACATTGCATAAACTAGATTATTACCAGCAACACTATGAGTACAAACAATTGTAATATAACATAAATGCCAAAACAGCAGGAATGGCAAGCAACTTGTGGAAACGAAGATTAGCTTTTATGGAGTTTATGAGATAGTTGTTGCTACGGTAACTTGCAGTAAGAGATGAGGAAGGTTGCACTGTTTTAACTACATCAATGCACACGTACATGACACTGTCATCAATTTGAATTAAAAATCTGGCCAGATGGAGGTCGGTTTTGGGAATATTCATGTTCATTTATAAAAAGGAAAAAATACACACGCAAATACACTTACACGGACATATGCAGACAAGCATAAGCATGAATTTATATTTGCATATATTTGTGAACACCTGTACGTAAGCATACATATATAAATGCATTAACCTATCTACATATATTAATATATGATATATAGTGTTTGTTTGTGTATGCATGTATATCTGTGCAGAAATGAACGCCTGAATAAAAACGTATCTGGTGTCCATGGATATTACAGATTGGATTCTAATCATCCCATGTATGCTCACATGTATATCATGCGATAAGAGGAAACACGCGTAGCGATGCATTTGGATATTCCTAAATTTTATCCATGGGTCATTATTGTTATTAATGTATATATATATATATATATATGTGTGTGTGTGTGTGTGTGTATGAATGTATGTATAGAGCGGATAAAATACTCGAGATCCATGGACGAGTTCTGTCCAGCGGTCGCTGTCCTTTATGATCGCTGCCATGTCCTGTGCTCCCAGATACAGGAAGTCCTCAACCAAATCTAGTGGCTTCCTGTCTACATTCATAATTTGTTTTGGCTTCTTAACGTTCTCTATCAGACGTTTCATCTTAATTTCATTCATTTTCAACCTCACACTCATCGACACAGTCTGCCTCCCGCACTGTGTTTGTCACCAGAACTACGTCGTCAGCAGCTTCAGCATCTAATATCCTTTTAGCCTTGATCCTCCTACTCTGAGCTGGCGCTACAAGAAAGCCAGAGTCCTAGTGTTCCACCAACGCAAGAGGCATACAATACTCCACCACGATGATAAAAAAAAGGTAGGGAACCAAAGTATCTCCAGGATAATGAATGCCCTCTGGTGTTGTGTCGAACAGTGATATCAGGTCCACTATCTTCTTGGGTAATTCATAAGACTGTAAGATCTTCATCAAGCAGTGGCGGTTTATAGGATCAAATGCCTTCCCAAAGTCAATGAAAACCACTAAAATATCATTCTTAGCATTAGGAGGTGACTGCTGGTTGATCCTCCTTCTCTGAAGCCGTTGTCCCTGAGGTTTTGTCCCAGAAACTGGTTGTCCCTGAGGTTTTCCATTTCCGGCTGAATCCTGCTAAGGGTCATGCTGCTGAGGGTTTTTCCATGAGTGACATCAGTGGGATCCCTCTATAGTTGTTGGTGTTAGAGAGATCTCCCTTCTTTGGCGCTGGAACGATGCTACTGATGCTCCACTGATTCAGAGCAACTCCTCAATTTTTATATTAAATGCTTTTTCTTCCGAATCGATAATTAACAACGAATTGTAGACTTTCGGCATTTAGTCACAACGCGGGACATTGTGGCTCCTGATTTCAGATAAACTATATCTTTGGATAATGCGATGGACATAACTTATTTCATTTCACACCTACGAAGATTTAAGATGAAGGTTAGTATTCCTTTGTACAAATTATGGTTTTACTTCCGCTGCTATGTTATTTTGAATAAGATGTAAAGATAATTGCTTTGTCAAAATTTATTTTCGTTAAGAAATTTAAAGAATAAATTTACAAAGAATTATGGGGAGACTAAATTAATTTTGACTTCATTCAACGTTACTCTAGCTGCATGAAATTTTCAATCTCCAAATTTTAATAAGATTTATTTCGAGCTTATGAAAATAATAGAAAACATGAAACAAACATCTGCAAGATTTGGGGGGAAATAGTAAGCTATTAGATGGGGAAATACCGGTAATTAAAAGGTGCGAAGAACTAACGTTACTTTTAGAATAATATGAAAATGTGTAGGAGTTAAGATATTTAACTGTACTGTGTGTGTTTCTAAGGAAAACATTGGTCTCAGATTTTGGAACAAAGCCAGCAATTTCGGGGAAGGATTGTGTCCACTACGTCGAATCCAGTGCTCAGCTGGTATTTATTTTAAAGACCCCGAAATGACGGGGGGAATTTGAACTCTGAACGAAAAGCATTTTGCCCGCCGTACTAACGATTCGCGGTCTTTGTTCGTCTTGGTCGATATTATCGAAATAAATAAATAAGTAAATAAATAAATAAGTAAAATGGAAATCATTGTCAAATTCTTCTAGTGAATGACCCAGTGTGATTATTGCTTATTTTTATTATGTCCTGGAAATGAACCCGCAGCTTTAACAATATATTTTGAAGCCACATTTTGTAAATGCATCATCTGTTATGTG
>NC_043008.1:7626798-7629298 GCF_006345805.1 Octopus sinensis
CACACAGGAGTGTATATACATATAGATACATGTGTACGTCACAGTTTATAAACAATCAATCACTAGCCACTGACTGGTATACGAGTGTGAGACAGGGGAAGAGATTGGTGGGGTATGCAATGTGAGTATGCAGTGTAGACAGTGTGAGCGTATGCGATGAAGGAATGTGTGTATATGTATTTGAATCTGCTTGGTGATATGCGTTTGTGCATATAAATGCATGTACGCGTGTAAACATGAAAGTATGGATGTATGAATAGCTATGATGAACAAAGATGAAAGCTATTTCGTGTAAAAAAAATTAACTTCTACATTAAGCAATTCATCAGATAAATACATCAGGAAATGGAGAAACTCAATTCCTGTCTCTTGCTAGAAACCATTTTCCTCATTATTGTTTAGATTCAAATCATGATAACGTAGGGTTAGAAACAATTTCGTTCTTGCTTACATATGGAACGGATATTTTGGAACCATCCTACACAAGTTTGTTTTAGAAGAAAATGGACTTCACTCATATTGCTAAGGATGAACTACGCGAGAAAAAACTGGTGTGTTTTGAATTTTGCTAAATATTACAGACATAAATCAAGTGCGTTGTATAAAAATCTTGTGCATTCTAGCTAAATTATAAAATTAATCTGAATAGAAAAT
This sequence comes from Octopus sinensis, assembly GCF_006345805.1. Classification (NCBI taxonomy): domain Eukaryota; kingdom Metazoa; phylum Mollusca; class Cephalopoda; order Octopoda; family Octopodidae; genus Octopus; species Octopus sinensis. The sequence continues at coordinate 7,627,453 of NC_043008.1, forward strand.
AGATCAACGCCATTATAATGAATATAGAGAAGCGGTGGAGATTATAAATTTCACTTATGTAACAATTTTTCTGTCAGTTCCAGTCGTTGGTGATGAAATCAATAATTCTTTTTTTAATTGCAAAGCTAATGTATGTGTGTACGTATAGATGTGTGCTAATTGAAAATAAACAATCGTGTCTGATGTATTTACAGCATCACTAATTATATTAGTCAAACCAAACATTATTATATATGTATGCGTGTTTCTCTCTCTCTCTCTCTAAATATATTTATATATATATATATATATATGTGTGTGTATAAATATATGCATATATATACATATATATATTTATATATGTATATACTCACACACACACACATATATATATATATATATTCACACACACATATATGTCTTTAATTTTTTAAACTATTTGAATTCTTCCCATAGAGTTGGAACTGGTTTCTTACAAACAAACTCGGCTCCGTTACTGAAATTTAAAATAGCACTATGTTTATGTGTGAGATTTTGACCTTTCAAAACATCTTTCAGACTTTTATGATTCCGCTTACAGAGTGTGTTTGCATTTTAGAGATGATTACTCTTTTGCTTGAAAAATCACGGGTTGACGCTTAGGGATTTAACGATGTAGCAATAGAAACCATTATGTATACAGTTATAAATATCAATTTAAAAGAATAAACTGGTTGGAGACGATTTCGAGTTTGAATCTGTAAAGTGTAAAAATATATATTTTCTCGTTGATTGGAAAGAAATTCGTCTCCAAGACAGAGCGTCTCTGCAAATCTATACAACCGTAATGTAATTTTTTATCTCTGTTTAACGGTTCGAAACAAATATATAGTCAGTCAATATTGGTGCGAGCATTGATGGAAAATATCGTAAGTATTTTCTACATTTACTCAGGGGCAGATAACCAAACAGTGTTTCAGTTACAATATCATGTGAACTTGGAATATAATGAGAGATTAACTGGCTTTTTTTTTTGGTAACTATTGACGAAATGTCCGTATGTCTATAATCGTATTACAAACATGGTCATTTCATTTAATCATGTGTCCGTGTACGTATATATATATGAAAGCGCGTGGCTTAGTGGTTAGGGTGATCGGCCCCCCGATCCTAAGGTTGTGAGTTCAATTCCCAGTGGTGAGTTGTGTTCTTGAGTAAGACACTTTATTTCACGTGCTCCATTCCATTCCGCTGGAAAAAAATTCAAAGAGCCAACCTTGTGACATTCGATGTCACGTTGAATTTCCCTGCGAACTGCGTCAAGGGTACGAGCGTTTGTGGAGGGCTCAGCCACTTATATGGTAATTTCACCATCAGGCTGTTCCGTTAACGGGATCATATGAAACTATAGTAGTTGTAACCGTTTGACTAGTAATTCATGTATGTATGTTTGTATGTATTTATCAACGTATGTATATATATATATTTATTTTTCAAATTACTCCTCAATACTGAAATTGCTAGTTTCTAACACAGACCAAACATTAATTCCTAGGACGTTCTACAATATCAACTTTATAACCATGTGTACAACTTTGGATAGATCTCTGTAGGTTTCGATAATTAGCTTTTCAATTATTTGATCAACTAAATTCCTTGCTCATTGAAGTTTTATATGATTGGCAGAAGATTCCACAATCCTGGACATGCTTACCGTAAGTGTATAGACGAATCAGCGCGAAACAGTACATGGCATAATTGCGCCTGTGAATTACAAGTATTACCCGGCTGATGTGGTTGGAGAACTATATAGTTTCAGTCCACACGAATTGACCCGTGGTTATGGAAAATATCTTGTACCAAAAATGACATTCAGTGGGATCGTAAC
>NC_043008.1:7634298-7654298 GCF_006345805.1 Octopus sinensis
CAAGTGCATCTATAGCGATCAATATAAATCAGAATTTTTAATGATAAATACTCCAGATATAAGTTTTGCAGTAGCGCTCTGCGATCCACATATTTTCTGTCAAAACTGATAAGGTGTTCCTTGTTATAGAGAATAATATAAACGTCATTGAGTTTGCATTGAGCAGAGTTTTAAACTTAGATTTTTCTACACATTTTCATATTCAATTATTGAATTCGTGTTCGAACTTTATTTTTGTTTGTAAACATTCTCAGATATATTTATATGTTAATCTCTTCTCACGAACAGAAGAGTACAGTATTTTGGAGGTACTTTTTAGGCGATTTGGGTAGAGTATAGAAATAGATGAGTGACATATCAAAATAGATTTGGTAAAATTCATATTTGTTCTTATTTTTATAGTTCTTATGGTTCAAGGTGTTTCTTAAGTGATAAAATAATATTCATGGTTTGGTCTTACAGCTCTAGCTCTACATTCACATTTACCATAGACGCCTGCAGTGGGGTTGCTGTGTTAAAAATGTAGTTATTATTTATGTTTTTGTTTTTGATAACATCGATGTGAATTTCAGCAAGAGTCCGTGCCATCACATTTTATACAAAATCATTCTAAATTATGGAAGTATAATCCGCTCATAGATAATTTAGAAATAAACAGACATCACGAGAGTCATACACTTCCGAACTTTTTTGTAGTGTGTAAAAAAAGAAAAAAAAAATTCTGGGGATCTTTAGAACGTAGTGGGGCAATATTCAGTATCCAAGGATAATGCATGTTCTGCGTTCTGTTTTACTGCCGAATATCAGAAGGGCGCGTACTACACGCAGGATTTCACCAATGTCTATCTGTATATCTGTTTTGTAGTCCATTTACATATTTTATAGCGTTCTGTCTAGACACAGCTGACAGGCAACGATTTTGTTATACGTTTAATATTTAGTGACACCCTTCAATATTTCTATGTTTGCAAGTTTGACGTCAGATGTTCCAGTTAATGTCAAAACATTTATAGGAAATTTCCAAGTCAACTATTGAATGTTGCGATCTGTGATGAATGTTCAATTACAAATAAGATCAAAAGAATAGGTTACTGCTTAAAACTATTCTGTGATCTGGATTTCAAATGTTTTATTTATATATCTACTGTCTGATAGGTTGAAAGTTGCTTTTTCCTGGAAGTTTTAATGACAGAAATTCTATTGGAGTTGGTTGATAATACTTTGGTTACTTTTCAAAAGTTCCCTCAGAATTCTGAGTAAAAAGATATCATTCGGAATGGCGCTACTACTGTTATTTGAGTATATTTATTTCTCTATTGCCCACAAGGGGCTAAACATAGAAGGGAAAAACAAGGACAGGCAAAGAAATTGAGTCGATTACATCGACCCCAGGGGAATACAAGAGGAACAATTATTTATGATTTTCTTCAAAATATTGCCCTTTCAGATTACAGTTATTACAGCGGTCCTCCAGTTTTTCTAAAACCTGTAAAAGAACGCTGAATTTTGAGCTTCGAACCAGCCGTTCGCCATACCCTTAAAGCCAGAAACTTTTCAGTAACACCGCGTAACATTCTGATAATGATTTCATAACAACTAGTGATATTTTGAATGCAGCCGATACACACCTTTCTGTTTTGCGCTATGTATATCAAATGCCTCCATTATGCAAAACTTCCTCAGTGAAGGAGGTTCAATATACCACTAAATACTAGAATATGTTGACCTGCCTATCGATTACATTTCAATTGTTTGCTTTCCGTATTGAATAAAAAAGCTTTTGAAAATTAAAGGTGTCTATTTACTTCCTGCATGTCTGTGTATATGTGTGTGTTTAGATCTCTCTCTCTCTCTCTCCCTCTCTCTGTCTGTCTGTCTCTCTCTCTCTCTGTCTGTCTCTCTCTCTCTGTCTGTCTGTCTGTCTGTCTGTCTGTCTGTCTCTCTCTCTCTCTCTCTCTCTCTCTCTCTCTCTCTATATATATATATATATATATATATACCCATATATATTATATTATACATATATTTTAAAATGTACCTGAAACCTAACACAGAAGCCTAATACGGATTCCTAGCTCCAGCCTGAGCTATGATGACCAATTATTGCACTTTGTCAGCGTACCTATTCGTTTTACTTTACCAGTGAAATAAAACCCTTATATTCTACACTCACACGCACACAGTTATATTGATTTGCTAAACAGCTTTCTCTACATCTTTTAATTCCCACATGGATGCTCGAGTTAATTCCCTCGAAGCACATGCATCGTTCCTGCTTTCAATGATTTCAATTTTGATTAGACATTTAGCCGTGTAAATGACGTAAGCATCCCTAGATTAGACAGTACTGAAAACGAAAATAACATCTTTATATCTGTCGAATCCTATTTTATATGATTGAGCAATGTATTCATTTGACACTTGAAGAAAATATATTTTTGCCCCCCCCCCCACACATATAAACCAATGAACAAATACCTTTCATTTCAAACACAGTAGCTCTTGCATATGTAAAGATTATAACCTTGTTAAATGGTGTTGTTCGAATGCAGTGCATCTAAATCTTCAATGAGAGAGAAAATAAATTTTAACTGTAAATGTTAGCAAATGTGAAAGGCAAGGGGTGATCATTTTAACTAATTACTTACACAGAAAATTTAATTAGTATTTTTAGTGTGCGAAACTTGATCTTTGTTAGCAGACAAGATGACATCTATGTTATCAAAAGCCAAATATATTTTCTTATTTAGTTTTCTGACATTTATACTTTTTTAAATATAGTCGTCTCTGTACAAATGTAAATATGCATTTACTGTTCACTTCGATGTTAATTCTAGCGTAAATTCGACGAATAAATTTTACTAATTAGGTTTTCCATATTATTTCTCAGGAATGATCTAGTCATATGACATTTCACACATGTCTACCAAATTCGATAGAATATTATAACTTCATTACGTCTCTGAGAAGTAAGTTATACATTGAAACCCTATATTAACGAGTATTATATATATCAACACGACAACAAAGCCGAGCTCCGATGTCTGTACCGCGTCGATCACAAAAGATTATAATTCCTCCATTGATCAGTCAATATCAGAAACTAAACATCACATTTCAATTTAACACAATTCTGCTTAATTATTTAATGCCTAACTTCATAACCATATTGCACTCATTTAACTCCAGCTTGACTGAACCGAACCAGGGAAGGTTAATAGCTAAAGGATATTATAATTAGTCGATGGCCACTTATGAATCATCGATCTCTCTGCAGGGGATAAGTCAGGTATTGACTCGGCCATAAATCCATAAATATCTGATGATAAGATTTACCAAAAGTTGAGTGCACGATGGGGAAGCGACATGTCAATACTTGAGAGGAAAAAAGCACAAAAATTAGGTTAGTCGGTTTGCAGTGCCAATACGAACACCTTTTATATAACATAATACTTTCTTAAAATCCATCAGAGCACAGGAAAGGATATCGATTTTTTTTTCTATCACGAAACTCATTATCGATTCTCTAATTGAACAATTCTCTTAGGTTCATTTAGCAGAAATCTAGGGATCATTGAACACATATTTCAGGTTCATTAAGTAAATTTCGCAATATTCTGTACGGTTCGTCTTCGGTTGAATGAACGCTTAATTGGTTTTGAGGATAAAAAAAATCTGTAAAGCAAAAGAAAAAAAAGTTCAAAATCGCCCATAAAACAAAATCGAACTGCTGATAAAATGGGGGAATTTTTAGATTATTATCTGAAAGAAAATCTCATTACATTTTAATCTAAAATACTTTAGAGCGATAAACCCAAATAATAATAATAATAATAATAATAATGATAATAATAATAATAGATACACAAGATGCAAAATTAATATTCACGCACATGTGCATATACGAAGGTGTGTATATATGTTATATATATATATATGTGTGTGTGTGTGTGTGTATGTGTATATATATATGCATACATATGTGAATGTGCTTCTGTGAGTGTATCTATAGATATGTGAATGTATATAATTGTAAATACACACACACATATATATATATATATATGTATGTATGCTATGCGCATGTGTGTGCATTACTTTTGCCTATTTTTTGCATAAGCACATATAAATGTCTTTATAAGCACATATAACATGTCTTTACGCAACCTAAATTCAGAACACTGAAGATGGTGATACGTGTTTGTTTCGATGTTTATATATACGTACTGTACTGCGATAAAATTCATGAGATGTATACACACACGCACACACACACAGAGGCACACACACAAAGGCACACACACAGACATATATATATATATATATATATATATATATTATATATATATATATATGTATATGGCTCGCCACTTCATTCGACGTTGATATCCCCTCACCACTATCCACACCGCCCTTCCCAGAGCACGTTCCGTGGATCGTGCATATGCTATCTCTTCCGGCACCCATCTCACCGTCTCTCTGTTTTCCTTCACATCCCACCCCACCACCCCACCTCTTCAACACACCATTCTCTGGGCCTCTCGGCGACTCCAGTTCGACCTTTCAACTTCACCCATCTTCCCTAACCGACCTCTCCCCTCCTTCAAACGAGCCCACAACATCCGAGACCTCTTGGTCCACAATTTCTTCTCTAACCTAACGTCCCAACCCGGCTCGTTCCCTTGGCCTCGCTCACGCTGCTGCACTTGCTCTTACCACCCTTCTCACCGGCACCATCATCGACCCTATCACATCACCGACTCCTTCACCTACACTTCTACCAATGTAATCTACTGTATTTCCTGCTCTCCCTGCCCTTCTCTATACAACGGGCAAACGGGACGCCGCTTGGCCGACCGGTTCGTGGAACGCCTCCGGGGCATCTGACTCGGCAATTACATCCCGGTCTCGCGCCATTTCTACTCTACCGGTCATTCTTGCAACAACTGCCTTTGTTAGGATTGTCTTTGAGCAGGGGCCTTCCGGACTCCCGTTTGCAACGTGAACATGGATTAATCTCTCTTCGCTCCTTTGCGCTACATGGGTTTAACCCTCCTCCCATGTTCATCTAACCTCTTCCCCTCTTCATCTAACCTCCTCCCCTCTCATCTCTCCCACCCACCTTTCTTCAATTGCTCCGACTCCTACTTCTTGTCTTCACTCCTACTCTCCATTTCCCTTCTTTTTACTCCTACCCACTTTCTCGCTTCCCCCTTCATCGTCACCCTTCCCTCGATACTCCACCCCACCCCTATGCAATCTAACCGCAACTTTCCTATCCATCCCATCACACCACACCACACACCACTACACCATACACCACCATACCACACAACACATCACATCACACCAGCACTGACCACTTCCCAGCCCCACATCTACATACCTACACATCCGCACATGCACACGTCAAGGTCACCAGAGCTCTTCCACACGCACATACATACTCTCTTGTACACACGCACGCGCACCTTCGTTTTGAGATCACCACTACTTTATTAACTCCCTTTCTTCGTAGCTCTCCTGTGTGACGCGTCATGATAGATCGCTAGTCACTACACATTCTTTATGTTCTCTCCTTGTTTCTTTCTGTGTTCCTTTCTGTTGAAGAGCGTAGGCTCGAAACGTTAAAGACTTTTTCACTTCCCGAGCGTTAAACTAATGCATCTGTTTGTTGTCTACACCACCTGTCTTCGTCTTTTGTTTTGTTGTGCATTCTCCTACACACACACACACACACAAACACACATATATATGTTTATATACACCTATGTTGATTCGCTAGCTTCTGCACGCATTTTTTTTCTCTCCTTGTTTCTCTCCGTGTTTCTTTTCTGTGTATCTTTCTGTTGAAGAGCGTAGGCTCAAAACGTAAAAGACTTGTTTTATTTATATTCCTGGGCGTCATTCTAATACAATTGTTTGTTTGTTTTCCACCTGCCTTCGTCTTTTGTTTATTTTCATAAAGCTTCCCGTTACATATATTTATATATCCATACACATGTACATGTAAAGATATTCATATATTTATGAATATATGTCTGTATTTGTGTTTGTAAGTGTGTATATGTATGTGATTGTGTGTGTACCTGAAACTTTAGAAATCATTCTTATATATGAAACATGTCGGCGCACATTAAGACTATTTACACTTTCATTCGTACTTTCGTAGTCTGTTAACTCGTATGTCAGGCCAACAACTTGCTATCTTCTTCAAATTCATGAACCATATTATTACCCGTCTTTCAGTATGTGGTATTTATACAGAAAATGAATCCTTGTTCTCAAGACAATAGGAGGAACAGTGATTCGCATTCATACCCTGAAGAGTGTAAATGCTAGTTTTTCATTGTATTTCTGCCCTCATATTTTTTATATCCTCTGCAGAAACATCTCAAAAACTTACTCAGAGTTTCCCGTTTCTGTTTGTCAGACAGTTCTGCTTTCTTTCTTTATATGTATATATATAATCATAATGATAATACTAATACTACTACTACTACTAATAATAATAATCAGCGTCCAATAATAATATATTTGTTCCACGTCCTCGCTTTGGTGTGGATATTTGTGCTTCTTGTTTGGATTAACTATATATATATATATATATATATATATATATATATATATATATATATATATATATATATATATATATATATATGTATGTATGTATGTATGTAGTATGTATGTATGTATGTATGTATGTATGTATGTATGTATGTTTCTATGTTTGTATGTATGTATATATGACTGGTTTCTTTTAGTCTCCATCTATCAAATCCGCTCCCATGGATTTTGGTCAGCTCCAGGCCGACAACATAGATTCAGAAAGCACTAAAGGAGACAGAATTTATATAGTAAGAACCGTATGTCAATTTTTGTGAATAACCGAAGGGAAAACAATGTACAACAGTATGGATATAAAGAAACCGATATTCCTTTGGAAAGAATCAATATTGTCCAATAACGATAGGATGATCGATATTTTCGGCGGCTACGAATATCGTTGGGTTGTTCCTATACGCAGATGTTGATTAACCCACAGTGCATTCTGAATATTAAATATATTGGAGATGGAGAGGAGAAACGGAGAGAAATACGTTGTGTTATTGCACATGGATATATATTAGTTAAATATGATTCGTGGAAAAGCCTGTAGGGCGTTGTGTAAAGCTCGTCGTAAATTAATGGCTGTCATCCAGTAGCAGAAAAGCTCTTGCTTCTAGTTAGACATTAGGAGCTTTGTAGTATCAGTAGTATCAGGAGAGTTTATATAAGTAGATAAATGATACATACATACACTCATTCTTTGTGGATGAATTAAAACCTTATGCAAAGAATATGCATGAGATGAAAAAGAGCCTTGACCTAGATACATCATTCTCAAAGGATGTGGGGGTTGATGTTTCGTGAGGAGAAATGTTACTATATGGTTGTGAAAAGGCGGAAAACTATAAATCATGCCAATAACATCTCTGTCAAAGACTTCACTGTTTCTTCTGTATCCGACGAGGAATGTTACAGGTATATAGAGGTGGATGAAAATATATCTTACAATGGCACCTGTGACAAAACACATGTCACTAAATAATATTGCAGCCGAATAAAGAAAATTTGGACCTCAGAGCTCATACCAATATATGGGCTGCTTGATTGGCCGCTTGTTGAGAGGCGATCCATTAATGTGAAAACCTAAAAAATGCTAACTATCACACATAATTCTCGCTTAAACACTGACGTAGACTGTCTCTACCTAAAACGAAAAACAAGGCGGCAGGTGTTTAACATTCATCCTTTGAATGTCGCATCTTTTAAACACTAAGTGATGGAGTGCATTCCCTGACCAAGCTTGCATATATGGGGCTGATAACTTCATAAAGCTTGGAAGGCAGCTCCTTGAGCAACACTCTTTGTCTGATAACCTAGAATGCATGTTCAAAGAACTCCCACAACTCTACCGCAACGTATCATCAGATAAACAATCTACTTCTTGCATTCAAATTCAAAATGGCTGAAGATTAACCGCACGCTTGAAACTCTTGGAGCGCAAACAAATTTGAATCAAACTGTTTTGATCCATACATGTAACTCCCAATAAATGTTCTGCAGTGCTCTTCTTTCGTTTGTCCACTCACACGTAAATATATAAACACGTAAACACATAAACACATAAGCACACACACACACACACGTATACTAATATCCACTATGTAAGACAGACACATTATACGATGAAAATGCCATGCTGATTGTTGTATCATAATTATTGCAGATAAATCATGGAAAGCTAAATTAATTGCGGTATTTGCGCTGAGATAATGCTGGACATGCTGTGTCACATAACACATATATATATGTATATATATATTTGTTTCTGTAGTTTCAGCTCAGAGCTGCGACCATGCACTGCCGTCATATATATATATATATATATATATATATATATATATATATATATATATCAGTAGCCGCTGAAAAATCGTCTAGCATCTATGGTGTGAATACTACATGGGTACTGAACCATTTTTGGGCTGCGCCAACAATTTTTCTCCATTGGTAAATGCTTGTTTAGAAAAGAAGTCTTCGTTACTTACATATGAGAACCGGGATAGAAAAAGCAGTTAAACTACCAGTTGACGGTTACCTGAATGAAAATTCGTAATGTGCAAGAGAATAAATATCAGATTAGAAAATCAACCTATGTATCATGTTTACTAAACAAAAAATATGTTGGAAAAGATAAATTTACTGCCGTTTTTCCTCCGGTGTTAAAATCGTTTATGGACATGCTGTGTTCAAAAACGCAATATATGTATCGATATGCTTAGATTAAATATAATACATACATGGTGGCCATCTTAACTGCTTCTGTTGCGCATAACGGTTATATGTATATATATATATATATATATATATATAATATATATATATATATATATATAATATATATATATATATACATATATGTATGTATGTATAAATAGATAGATAGATACATAGTTGTATGTATGTATAGGGTATCGGATGTTCATGTGCATTTGCGTATGCATATGTGTGTATATTTGTACAAATGGACATATAATCAATATTAATAATTTATTGCTGTATACAATAAGATGCCTGATGGATGAGGATGAATATAACTAATCTACCGCCAAAGTAAATTTTTGCCTGTGACAGTGAATCAATAGGCAAGGATTGGTCCATTAGTGCAGGTGATAGATAAATCAATATAAACCGTGTAGTTCACCGTGTCCCTTACAGGCTTTTTGCAGACCATCATCTATATTTTATACAATAAACCTAATGTACATGAACCACTGTCTTTTATCATGCCTATTATTATGCACATTGACTTTGTAGCGCCTACTATGAGCGGAAAGAAGTTGAATAATTGAAGCATTTTATTTCCCTTACGTCATATTTCGGCTTGGAAAATGCTCGATCAATTCAACGTACCATATCTTTCCTTTGTTCCGAATTTGGCGCTGCAGCTAAATAGTAAATCGTGTTTATATTCTTTTTTTTTTCTCCATACCAGAACGGGAGAAGTTTCTGTACTTAGAGTTTTGTGACTTATAGACTCTTTGGTCCAATTTTCAGGTTTTCTGGTTAGCCTAATTTCAGAGGATGAGTATCCATCACTTATTATTAGTACTATTAGAGTAATATATTATCAGATAGCAATAGACTTAATTGAAGAATCCACAAAAACACAGTTGAGAAATAGAAAACAAACTGAAATTTTCTACTAACATATTTCAATATTCTAAGATGACGAGCTTGTAGAATCGTTTGCACGCCAGACGATATGCTACTAAGAATTTCGTCCGTCACCATATTCTGATTTCAAATACCGCCGGGGTCGAATCTGTCTTTGATCTTTTCGGGGTCCGATAGAATGAACACCAGTTGGACACCGAAGATCAATGTAATGGACTTAGCCCCTGCCTCCAAACTGCTGGCCTTGTGCTAAAATTTGAAATCGATATATTTCAATATTCAGCTATGAAAAATCCTTCGTTGTTGTGAATATGCCAGAAATATCGCTTAAGGGTAACTTGATACAAACATCCAAGCATGCATCAGTATAAACAACAAACAGATGTATTAGTTTAACGCTCGGGAAGTCTTTTACGTTTCGAGCCTACGCTCTTCGACAGAAAGGAACACAGAAATAAACAGGGAGAAAAAATAGAAACATTGTTTGAAGTTTATTGGAAATGATATGTTTTGATTCACATACTACATAGTTTCCACACCGAGGATTCATCGGGGAGCGAAATTTTCAACTCGAAGTGTTTTCTAGATATTTAAAAAAGAAAATAAACGAATGTATGTGATGATTGATAGTGCATATATATAATCATACGCTGTATGCGGATATCTACTTAAATCTTGAAACCTGTTTGCACGTATTTAAGGATGAAGTTGGTCAGCGTAAACATATTATTGTAATCCTACATGACATTTAATTAAATCCAGAATGGACAATTGTCTATGCATTCTTTCTTCATGAAACATTTGCGGTCTGCGGTAGAAGGAAACTGAAGTGGTCCTTTGCATCCGTGTTAAGCAGGCCTTTAAACATTGTTTATCCAGTCATACATTCTCATTTCTGAGGAGACGTAACTGCCATTCTTTGAACACATTGCAGGATGATTCAACTTGTTAAGAGTAGTTAAGCAGATATTTACTTATGTCATTGTAATGCACTGAAATCAGTCTCCGTAGAGAGAAGACACTTCCCACTCGTTGCACTTTCCCTGCATGCACTTGGCCAGAGAACGGTCCTGTTTAAACGAAGAAATTCTTGGAACGATTCTCTTTAATACCATGATCCGGAGAAGTTTATAGTAGTAGTAGTAGTAGTAGTGGTGGTGGTGGTGGTGGTGGTGGTTGTGGTTGTGGTACTAGTAGTAGTAGTAGTGGTGTGGTGGTGGTGGTTGTGGTTGTGGTACTAGTAGTAGTAGTAGTGGTGGTGGTGGTGGTGGTGGTTGTGGTAGTAGTAGTAGTAGTAGTAGTAGTAAGAGCAGCAACGGTAGTGGAGGTGCAGTGGCCCAATGGTTAGGGCAGCGGACTCGAGGTCGGAGGATTGCGGTTTCGATTCCCAGACCGGGCGTTGTGTGTGGTTATTGAGCGAAAACACCTAAAGCTCCACGAGGCACCGGCAGGGGATGGTGGCAACCCCTGTTGTACTCTTTCACTCCAACTTTCTCTCACTCTTTCTTCCTGTTTCTTGTCCCCGACTTCCTACGCAACAGCTGAGCCTGGATGCGCAGTCATCCTTCCTTCGATGCACTCGGTGCCGGGGGTTGACTTGCTTTCTCTTCTGCGGGTCTTACGAAAAGCTAAAGTACCACGTATCGGACTTCTCCCACTAATGGGACGAAGACCACTTCGCTCAACAAACAAACAAACAAACAGCAACGACAGCAGAAGAATGGACAGAGTATGGAAGAAAATTTAAGATCCGGTGTTTCAAACTTACACTGCCGCTACGCAGAGTTCCTTTCACTTTCATGTAACCATATATATTTCTCTTCGTGTATTACCATCATCGTGTAGAGATGAGGGAGTAAAGTACCAGCTTCATGTAAATATCTCTACCCTGAAACATGTAGCATTGAGTATTATTCGTCTTTTCCCGTTAAACCAGAACTTGTTCGTGCGTGTCCATTTACGTATGTGTGGGTTGGTAATCTCCATAACTCTCATTGATTCACTGTTACTATATATAATTTAGAATATTTTTTCATCGGTGATAAAGCTCGTCCTACAGGTTGGCTATTCATTTCAATAACTCCATGAAAATGAGGTTGGGTAAAAACATATCAAAAATAATAATTACTGTTGGCCAAATTGATCAATTACTGGAAAATATTATAGTTGTTTCTATTATATGTGCTTGTGGGTGTTGACTGGTTTCGATCGCATTTCATGCGGCTTTTAATAAAGTCTAACATCTAGCCGCTATTATTGATTAGCAATGAATGCGTCACACCATTCACTGTAGCCATAGAATTATTCATTAATTTTCTAAAGGGAAACTACAAACAACAATATTCGATCAAATATATTTTCGTTTGTATAGTTGTCTGAATGTTGAAACAAGAATGATTAGTCAAAATGCATGACGTTTTTTTTTTTCATTTCTGTATATTCCTCAACTGACGTCCTTTGTGTCTCTGTCTCGCTTGAACTTTTATATTTTTTTCCCCTGTTAAATGGAAATATTTTCATGCATATGGTTTTACACACGTTAAGTCTTATATTTACAAATGCATACATAGAAACACCTACACTCACTCACACAGTCACATATACAAATACATACATGCATGCATGCATAAATACATTCATACGCATGTTTTTGTGTGGGCGTTTGGGCGTGTGTGTCTATGTGTGTGCGTGTGTAATTATGGAATTAATATCTTGCAACAGTAATGAAATTATTTTTCTGCGCAACACGTTTTGAAAACGCTCAAACATTATTAACATTTATAGATTTAGAACGAATAAGGATAATCCTTTTATGAACAAAACTTAGTTATTTTCACTTTTCATGTTATTTTACAGACTTCGGAATAACACAGGCTTGGCTTATTCTGCCAGTTGTGTCTCATTCTGGGTTCTGCTCATAAAAATGTTACGAGAGATCTTTTTGAAGAAATATTTGTAATAGGTGCAGGTAAAGCTGTGAGGTTAAGAAGATCGTTCGGTATCCACGTTGTTTCGTGATCGACCCTAATTCCCAGTCAAAAGACCAATGTATCGTGAGTGAATTTGGTAGACGTAAATTGTGAGGAAGCTTGTCGTTTTACATCCGCACACGCACACATGGACGTATGTGTGTGTGTATGTGTGCGTGTGTGGTGCAAAAGTACAAAAAACTAAAGACTGCATTACTAACATCTACACCATCTGCGCCATAGAGAGATATTATCGTAAGTCTCATAATGGCGCCTTCAACACATCTTCACGTCATCACCTCACACATAACAGCACCTCCTTCTTACTCTTTTTCCCATCTCCCACTTCATACACGTCTGCTTCTTGTTACGTTGACACAGAAATTTTATTTTTTTTACGTGCATATACTGACACATAACACATTACACACAAACCAATCACGTCTTGATTCACACCTTCGAATCTGCATCTGTTTCTTCGGTAAACGTGCTCTCATCACTCGACTGTTTTATCACTGACTACACTCTAGCGGCCGATCACACAAACAAACAAAAATACATATTTTAGGATAATTTCCACCATTAGAAGTAGCTGCCCTCTAAATTCATGTATGAATTTCGTTCTTGCCGTTTCATTTCGCACCTTCTTTGTCTCTTTGATGTTGCACCTTAGGTTTGGAATTTGATTTTCTTCTCACATTTCTGCCATCATCATCGACTTTTGCTTTAATTTTGTTCTCCTTCTGACATTTTAGATTTTACTCTCATCTCAAATAGTTTCTTTTATCTTACGGTTTTCCCATGCCTAATTTGTTGTTCCCTGGCTAATTATTTAACACGTGTCTCAATGTTTAATTTATTGCTTCACCCAACTGTCTACATCACTGTTTTCTGCCATAAATTATGTGATTGTTTACGTACATGCACAGACACACACACTAAAACGCCGTTTGATTTACACACGCTTTCACCTCTCCTCATCACCCTACACATATATTTCGACACCATTTGTCACATACGCTCACACACTTACATAAAGATGCACACATTATCCCATCTACACTTTCCCTTTGCCTATGTACCTATGACAGACACAGTGACATCACACCTCAAATCTTCAAACAATAATACCAAATTTACTTCTGTACAGATACATAGGTATACACATACACACGCAGCCGCATAAAACTTATCCATAATAACAGTTTAAAGCTGACTCTTTCTCCGCTGCGCCTTTTCAGGAAAAAATAATTATAAAGGTTTTTACGTTTTTCATTTAAAATATGATTTTCTCCTTTTTATCTTTTCATTTTAAACATTTATTGTATCTCTCTGACTAACGTTCTCTCACATACACTCTCTGCCTCTCCCCATCTCCTTTTGCCCTCCCCCTTCTCTCTCACATTCTCTTCATATTCTTATTCAGAAAATTGACAAACTTCCGAAGCGTTCGGTCGATACATATTCATATCATTTCTCATTGTGGAGCGTTAAAATGAAACTGTATTCTTCGCAATTTGTTGTTTCTGTATAATAATTTCTGTATCATTTTGTACTATGTTACTTAATCTCTGATAGCTTCTTTATGTGCACATCTGAGAGCACGTTTGTGTGTGTGTGTGTGTGTTTATGTATTTATACGCATGTGTCTGTGTGCAAGTATGTGTATATACCCAAGGTAAAGGTTGGAATGGCGTAGCGAGTTTCGTTTAACGGGATCGTTTTGTTTTCTGCTCTATTCTAGAGTTGATATGTGGAAGTATATCGGCGTCAGTGCTTTTGCGTTCGTGTCCTGATGTAAGGAAAGAAATCAAAATGAACCACAATTAATTAAGTAAATCAAGAAATAACAGATGAAGAAAGACGTTTGAAAGAGCTAACATACTGTCGTTCTCGTTCTCGCTATGGACCTCTTACGGCTCATGGCTCATCTTTCTCTCTGTGCGTGCTACAGGGTAGTTCTTCTGAAATCGAAGAAAAGAATCTTGAGGGTTCATTATGTTGGTAAATGCCTTCCGTTGTACGTATGCATTTGTGTGTGGGTACGCTAAATGTCTGAGGAGTATAATATTTTCTTTGCCGGTATACATATCCCTAAATGTGTGCTCTTTGCACGGGGCGGTAAATGCGGCTGTGCTTATCTCTGTTATTCTTTCTGAGTATGAGCGGGTGTAGATATATTGTTTCTATTCAAATATTTAATCTGTGTGGAATTAAATTCCTAACATGCGTGAGCTTGCTTGACTTTGCTTTCATTTAATGATAAGCATGCGTGTGGATGTAGAAAAAGACTCGTGAATCAGTGTGGATATAAACGCGTACGTGCGCATGCGTGTGTGCTACGATTATATTACGGCGGGATACGTTCGAGCAAACGCGAGTTGAGATCTTCCATGTGTATGTGTTTGTTTGTGTGTGTGCGTGTGTGGATGTGTTTGTGTGTTATCATGAGATAATTGTGATCTGTAAATAGGAACCAGAGAAAGTAGAATGAACATGCAATGCGGAATGTGCACACAAAATTCGTGAAACGGAAGAGAAAATTAAGACACAACGCAAACATCAAAATAAATCGAGCGAGAACAATAAAACGCAATGACAAACAAATTACGCCATGGCCAAACTGCCACATCTCATATGCTTTGCTGCAATTTTCTTCTTTGGACTGTATGCGACATTGTGTGGAAGTGAGCTTGAACTGTGCGAAAACTTGGCTAATTCCTTTCTTCCTCTTTTCGATTAAACCCTACTAATACACTCCTATTTTTAGGTCACTTTAAATAAAACCCTTAGTTCAATAACACTGTATATAAACTGTATACATGGAATGACCAATTTTAAATACTATTGGATTTTACTCAAAAGGTATTGGAATCTTTTTTGTATACAATTCTGCCTTCAAAAATGGATCTGCAAATGCAATATCTCTACATATCTCACATCTATTTTCTTTTATTTCCTCCACTTCACTCTCTTTTTTATATCTTATCTAAATCAACTATTTCTTAACCAACCTCTCACGCCGTCTCCGATGAAGGGATATAATAAATATCCTTGAAACAGCTGTAAGACCTTCCATATATAAATGTTCTAAAATCTACACAGCCTTTTTTTTTTTATCTCATTACGAAAAAAAAATTTATATACACACGTTGACATATGACCAACGTTGAACACCTTATACGTATAATCACCGAACGTGGAACTTAATTACGGTCCATCTATAGCACTTATACAGCATTACCTGACACCTTTGTATCTCAATGACACCATTACCTCTAATTACCTATATATATATATATATATATATATATATGCGTTTGTGAATGTGTATGTGACGCGCTGCATACACACACTGATAAATATGTATATACAAATGAGTGTGTGTGAGCATGTGTGCTTAATAATTATATGGAGACTCTAAATGATATTTGCACATAAAACTGAAATGCGAAAACACATACAGCAACTTGCATCAGCAACTGCAAAAACATACCGATAGAGACAGCAAAAACATTAAACAAATACCTAAAATGCCGATGAAAACCAGGTCTAAGTAGGGTGTTCAGTTAGTTTTCATTTTGACGTGTCATGATACATTTGGAATAAACTTTATCATAATGGATAATCAAGAAAATGATGGTTGTCTTACAACAAGCCGAGAATGCACTACCGTTTAAAAGGCACTACGGTTTTACTGTCCATCTCTCTGTTTATTTCTCTATCTACCTACCTACCAGTCTACCTCCTTCTCTACACACGAAGACCTAGACACATAATATATTATATGTATTCTTTTATTCTTTTACACTTTTCGGTCATTTCACTGCAAATATGCTGGAGCACCGCCTTTTGTCGAGCAAACTGAAACGAGGACTTATTCTTTGTAAGCCTCGTAATTATTCTAGCGGCGTCCTTTGCTGAATCGCTATATTACAGGGACGTAAACAAACCAGCATTGGTTGACAGTCGATGATGTTGGGAGAACAAACACAGAGACACAAACACATACACATACGACAGGCTTCTTACAGTTTCCGTCTAACAATTCACTCACAAGGATTTGGTCGGCTTGAGGCTATAGTAGAAGACACCTGCCCAAGGTGCCACGCAGTAGGACTGAACCCGGAACCATGAGGTTGGTAAGCAATTTACTTACCACACAGCCTCTCCTTTATTTATTTATTAAATTATATATATATACATAAATGTAAATATATGTATATATATGTGTATATGCACATATATACATAATGTATTGAAGTACATACATATATTTGTAATAAAATGCTGATGTATACAAATATATTCGTGTACGTATATAAAACTATATATATATTCAGATATATATATCTATATATATATATGTAATATATATATATATATATACATATTTATGTATGTACACACACACACACACACACACACACACACACATATATATATATATATATATATATACAAAAGCCTCCAGTGTTTTGACTGATTATTGGTTTTAAGTGTTTTCCTAGAAAAACTTCCTTATATCATAGCATATAATAAGTGGCTTTTTCATTCATTCTTCCATTCAATCAGCATTAATCAATTATTCCACCCTTAGTAGTCACTAACCTCAGCTCCCCCCCAACCTATTTTGCTCTATTTAACTCGACACTGCATTCATCTCTTTGATTAGTTGCAGGCTTCTTCTGGCTGCTCCTCGGTTTTGTCTCCACCAGCCATTATAATTAAACTTTCATTTCCCTCCTATATATCTATTATCCAAATTTTCCGATACTTTCCCCCTTTTTTTGTTTAGTTTTGCATGTAGATATACGTCTGTATATACGCATGCGCGAACACTCACATCTGTGTCTCCGTTTCTTATCAAACTCACACACACATATATTTGCATGCATACATACATACATACATGTACACATGCTTACATGTAATATATGTGGGTTCACATAAGTATATATATATACACACACGTAACATATATATATCATGTGTAAATATACACATATACATATATATATATATATATGCATATGAATACATACATACTCATTTATAAACATATATATAAACGTACAAAACTGTCTATCTATCTATATATCTATCTATTTATCTATCTATCTATCTATCTATCTATCTATTTATCTATCTCTCTCTCTCTATATATATGCATTTATACATACAAAAACACACATGTACAATGCATACACGCAATATATGTGGGTGTACATAAGTATGTATATATATGTATATATATATATATTATATATATATATATAATATATATATATATATATATATATAATATATATATATATTATATATATATATTATGTACATATATAGACATTTATATAAATATACATACATATATATATGTATATAAATATATACATATGCATATACATATATACAAACGTACATATCTATCTATATGTATATATATGTGTATATATATATATATATATATATATAACATATATACACGGACATGTGCGTGTGTTTATGCCTCACCCTTCTCTCTTACGGTCTCAATCTCCATATATATGAGTGTGAGCGTGTGTGTGTTTGTGTACGCATGTAATATGTTAGTGTTCCAAATGCATTAGAGAGCAAAATAATGTAAAGCATGAATGGTTCCACAGACAATTGTCTTTCAAAGGATTTACTACTTTGTTGCTTTTTTTTTATCGAATTAAAGCAACAACAACAACAACAACAACAACAACAATAAACAACAACAAAAACAATAAGATCACGCTGTATATACAACAATAACCATGTTCAATTTGAACGAGGACAGGAACAATCGCTCTCACTACTCCTCAGCGCTGTTCTGGTTCTGCCGCTGCTAACGCCCACTACCAGTACTACTACTTATACTACTACTACTACTACTACTACTACTACTACTACTAATGATACTACCACCACCACCACCACTACTACTTGTGGTACTACTACTACATCAATAACAACTACTACTACAACTAGTAGTGTAGGTGTTCCCACTTCTGCTGCTACTGTCAATACTACTGTTACTACTGCTGCCGCCTCCACCTCCATATCCACTATCACATCCGCCACCATTTCCGTCGTCATCTTCATCGTTCATTTGGCCGTGTTCTTCAGTACTTAAACTACAGCTTATATTTCCATAATTAAACTTTCTTCTTCAGTGCCATGTTGTCCCAAAATATTCCAAACGTCTCTTTAGCATTTGAATGCCATTTATAAGTTTTAATCTATATTTTGTTTTCATACAGTAAAAATATATTTTAATATATTTCGTTGTTAACACCTTTCAATTTATAGAGTAACAGGAATATGCCAGGTTGTGTATATCTACTTATCTATCTATATCAATACACATATCTATATGTGTGTGCAAGCGTGTGTGCTTGTCTGTATCTACGTATATATATATATATATATATATATATATATATATATATATATATATATATATATATAATATATATATATATATATTATATATATATATATATATATATAATATATATATATATATTATATATATATATATTTATGTATGTATCTATGTATCTATGTATGTATTATCTCTTCCTCTATGTGTTATTATGACTAAATGGAAGAGTATTCATCATTTTGTTATACGTGACACAATACAGCAAATGCTTGAGATGTTTCGAACAACTTTTAGTCTGAACGACTGGACAATGCAGTAATGTCTTTAAATCTCGGAGCCATGGGAATCGGCAGAGTTCTGACATCGGTGATTTTTAATGGATGCAGCAACGTAAAAATGATGGCCGTTTTGCAATATCAACTTTCGTGAGAGAGATCTCCGTTAAAAAAATAAAGAAGAAAATGAGGGTAAGTGTCATGGATTATTTACCATTTAATATTAAATATAGATGAAATGACTTGTGATTCATATTGCAAAACAAAATATTATATATCTAATCGATTTCATTAGACATATCATAGAAAGAAAAGGATTTGTTATCTATATTAAGGAATGATGTATCTTCATTTTTTATCAATAATTTCGACATTTGATCAAAAATGGCGTAACAAGGTCTCTTGTTACACAAGCACAGTATTGTACATATTATTATTAATACACAGGATTTTATTTGAAAGAAAGACGATCATTTTATTTCGGAGGTGTAAAAGTTATTGCATAAATTAAACGTACGAATAATGCAGCGAGTTGGCAGAATCGTTAGCAAGCGGGGCAAAAGTCTTGGCGTCATTTCCTCTGAGATCCACTTTGTCTTTCATGATTTCGGGGTCGATGAAATAACTAGCAGTGGATTT
>NC_043008.1:7659298-7674298 GCF_006345805.1 Octopus sinensis
ATGGGTATTCCGCAGGGTTCTTGAGGCATGATCAGTAAATCAGGGCTACCTTAGTCTGCTGACTGCGGACAACTGATACTTTCCACAATACTCAGAGAAATACAGCTAAGAGTCTTCATTGAATAATACACAGACACACACGCACACACATATATATATGCAACAACTACGCCACAACTAGAAAGCAGTAAAAAAGAATTACGCTAGACTCCTAGTCAAAATCAGAGCTCCAATAAAGGTCAAGGACACAATACCAATACATGGTGTAATGTACACTACTAAACCAACGTGCAGCAAAAACGAAACAAAACAAAAAGAACCACTTAACTAGTCTATCACTCAGAGAATGAAAATTCAACTTAGAACAATGAGAACGCAAGATATAACGTTTATAGACACAAGCATAGCAAGCATATACCTTAATCATCAGCTGCTTCAAGGATATTATTGTTCCAATATGTGAGCACCCCCCTACAATCCGACGGTATCAACATCATTAAAAACATTCACGCTGCTAGGGAATCAATAGACGAGAAGCAGGAACAGAACTTTTTCGTGGTGTCTAATTTACGTCTGTAACTGCTTATTGTTACAAATGCAAACATCAGATATTAAACACCCATCGGTTTCTGCTTAAGGCTAGGAAGCATAGAAATTAAAAATAACACGTATAAAATGTAGTTAAGTCTCCGAAAACGATAGTGTTACCTCATATATTGCACAACTTTATTCGTACCAGAGAACCAAACATATTGAATACAATCTACCAAACCTAGTCGAAAGCACATATTACCAATACGTTACAGAAAATAATAACAAACATCAGTGGACTTTAAATATTTACGTTAAGTACAGAATGTAGACTAGTAATCATCGCTGATCCACAATGAATTTTTTCAAACAGGAAAGCATAATCTAAATGAACCAAACATAAAGTAGCGGGAAAATATATCACTTTAACTATTAGGCTTCAATCGATCTCCCACCACTCAAGATGGCAGTAAAAGAGCACAAATCAATATCTATTGAATATAATCCTGAATTATAGAAAATAAATTTAAATGTATATTTCATCTAAAAGTATGAAAATAACATAGAATAATATCGAATAATATAAAACTGACTAAAGCATCCGAATTGTAACGATAATAGTAGAATACTAAAAACATGTGAACATTATTGAAACGATCAAATTCTAAACGAAATGAATAACATATCAGTGAGTCATCAGTGATTAAATGGCTTTGATTTGGGAATGAGGCAATGTAAACATATCACTTTTCAATAATTAATAATTACTTTAATTATAGAAAGTATGTAAACCTAAATATATCTACATATATGTATTCTACTATTAACTAAAACAAACAAATTGTTTCAAAATATTCCCTTCATAAAAGGACTATGTTTGTGCGTATGTAGGTATTTACAGATACAATCATTTACTCTTGTACTCTTTTACTTGTTTCAGTCATTTGACTGCGGCCATGCTGGAGCACCGCCTTTAGTCGAGCAAATCGACCCCGGGACTTATTCTTTCTAAGCCCAGTACTTATTCTATCGATCTCTTTTGCCGAACCGCTAGCTGACGGAGACGTAAACACACCAGCATCGGTTCTCAAGCAATGCTAGGGGACAAACACAGACACACAAACATATACACACACACTTATATATATATATACATATATACAACAGGCTTCTTTCAGTTTCCGTCTACCAAATCCACTCACAAGGCATTGGTCGGCCCGGGGCTATAGCAGAAGACACTGGCCCAAGATGCCACGGAGTGGGACTGAATACGGAACCATGTGGTTTGTTAGCAAGCTACTTACCACACAGCCACTCCTGTGCCTATGTATCTATGTACGCATTTATGTATCTATGTACGCATATTTGCTGCAAAATAGATTGGTTCATATTTTTATTATTTCAATCGAGCTAAAAGCGTCGCACAAAAAGATTCGTTAGCAGGTTTGATGAAAATAATTAAAGAATAATAAACTAGGCATTTTTTGTCTCCCTATACGTCCTGTGTTCGAAATCTCCCGCGGTTGCATTGCTATTTGTCGTTTCGGACTCGGTAAAAATAAGTACAGTATGAACATCGGGTTGATGCTTCGAGTCCCGACTCGCCCGAAATTGCTGGAGTTGCGCCAAGATACATATTTTTGCAGTGTTATTTGTACTTATTGATAAAATACACATACATTTATATATATATATATATATATATATATATATATATATATACATACATACACACACACACACACAAAAACACACACACACATATATATATATACTTATATATGTATATATATATATATATATACACATATAAGTATATATATATATATATGTATGTATATATATATATATGTATGTATATATATATATATATATATATATATATATCTAAATATATGTACATATACATATATATATTATATATATATATTATATATATATATATACACACACATATATATATATATATATATATATATAGTATATATATACATAAACACATATGTGTGTGTGTGCGTGTGTGATGGGGGTGTTGTATGTATGTTGAGAGTGTCCCAAAATTAAAGCAACCGAAGTTTCGGGCTTTAATGACTATTAATAAATGTGATAAGGTGTGAAGTATGAAAAGTATACCTCACTTTAAAGGGTTAGTATTTCTTATTTTTGTTTCAGAGTAAATAGATGCAGATTTATAAATCAGATAATGTCGACAGACCGAGATATAACCATAACCCTCCAGAAAGGAGGCGCAACTAATCCAGCTATAGCAAAAAAGCTTAAATGTAACCGAACAATGTGGAAAACTGTCAAGAAATTTCAAGAGACAGGTTCCACAGCTGATCGAACTGTACGTGGTCAGGTCAGACGTGTGCGGACCCCTCATTTTATCTAAAACATTACAGAAAAGATACGGCAACATCCCTGTTGTTCCGTCAGAAAACTAGCTGTATGAAGAACTAGCAGTATCGCCCGGCGTTGCTCGGGTTTGTAAGGGAAATAACTATAAAGCATTTTTAGAGAGTTATAGCCAAAAAATAGCAAAAAAATGGAAAAAACATGATGGTAAATTTTTTTGAGAGTTAAAAAGGTCGAGTTGCG
This sequence comes from Octopus sinensis, assembly GCF_006345805.1. Taxonomy (NCBI): domain Eukaryota; kingdom Metazoa; phylum Mollusca; class Cephalopoda; order Octopoda; family Octopodidae; genus Octopus; species Octopus sinensis. Next base: position 7,662,428 of record NC_043008.1, read on the forward strand.
TCCCCTAGACAGTCTGTGGTTTGTGTTTCTGATTCTCGACCCCATGTCGAATTTATCGATTTTTTTCAGAACTGGGGGCACTTTTCAAAATTTTCGCTGCGTTAGTTTTGAATTATGACCTTGGGCTATGTGTGTGTCAAGTGTCATCAGAATCTGTTGAAAGCAGTGGTCAGGGTGAGGGTACAACCTAACAGACACACAGACACGCAGACAGATAAACTACCGTTTATATAGAGAGAGATTTCGGCACCCACCACTACAAAATGCTCCACCCTCATGAGTTCACGCAAATTTATAAAGCTTTGAGATTGGAAAGAAATCCTCTTCGCGTGCATTAGATTGCTCAATGCTCGCTGCCCAAACTGGTGTTCAGTGATGGAAAGCAATTTGACATCGAACAGACAGTAAACTACGAGAATGACTGATTTTGAAATGTATGTGTCCGCGTCAAGTGAAGATTCATAAATCGTCGTCAAAATAATTCACAGTCAGTTAAGGTTTGGGTGTCTGTGACAGCCCCTGGAATATCTCCCCCATTGTTTGTTACCTCAGCTGTTAAAATAACACCCAGCTATGCATTAACGACATTTTGGAAGCTGAACTGTTCCCAGGAGCGAATGAGCATGTTCAAGGAGAAGCTTGGAGTCTCCAACGGACCTCCGCACCATGCCAAAGCTTCAAACAAACACAACACTAGATTCAGAAAAAAACATTACATTGTTCACAGGCAACGATGTATGGCCTTCAAGAAGACCCGATCTCAAACCGTTCGGTTTCTCTGTTTGCGCCATTTTAGAGACGAATTTCTCGCGCACTCCTCATTTTTGCTAGACGCTCTGAAGGCAAAAGTACGCTAGGAGTCGGTTTCGATTACACAAGAACAGATGCGAAGCATTCACACCTAGACTTAACGCTGCGATTAGAAAGATAGGATGTCATTTAGAATAAATGTAGTAGAGTTATAATTGTGTTTAGTTTCTGTTGGATCCGAAATAGAACAATATTTTATTTACGCAAAATTGAAAGAAGTTGATTGCATTAATTCTGGGACGTGCTGTATAAACACATATATGCATGCATATATATTATATGTGTGTGTATTCAAACGCATCACATTTATTAAAAACATAAGGAAAATGTATTAGAAACACAGCCAAAAGACATGTAAGACAGAAAGAGCACTAAATGACTATTTTTCACTTAAATACTAAAAGTGGTTTTATTAGTGGGAGAGATATGTGAGGACAATATGTATGTATATTTACAACAATTCTACTGTACATCCATAAATACATACACAAACGCACAAGGCGTATATACAGATTCACCAACAAATACTTCCTCAACCATGTGTTTATGATGGTCTTATTGCTCTACAAAGGAAAATTAGTTTTGAAGTATTCAATCAAAATTTCCAATCATTTATTCCAATTATTGCTAACAATTTATGATTTAAATGTGTTGCTAAATGCGATTATAGGAATATTGCCTTTTAAGTGTTGTTTTCATGGATCAGTTGAACGAATGAAATTTCAACCTTATTAATCTAAACGTATATGAAATATATATACACAATATACATACGTATATACCAATATATCTATATAGTCATATATATATAAACTATATACATGTATATACAGTATATACATAAACATACGTGTGTGGCCCCCACATACACAAACGGACACATATCTGATATTTGGCTTGGTGTCACTATTTACGAATATATCGTAAATTTCCACACATGGGGGCAGAATTTATATGATATTGATTTCTTTTCTGTTCTGTTTTTTTTTTTTATCTTTTCTGTCTTTTCTGTTCTGACTTTTCTTTTCTGTATTTTTTTTTTCTACGTGATAATTCCCGCTAATTCTTTGAAATATAAATATAGTGATATATATTTTTGATAGTGCATTGTATCGCTAAAATTTCAAGAGATTCATTCGTGTTTCTAAGCTAGAACGGTAGATCTTCAGATTTGTTATACGCAGTTGGGTAATCTTAGAAGTTTGTGGAACAGTAAATTTTGTTACAGCACAATATTATGTAAATTTTGAAATAAACAATGGGAAATAACAGTATTTCGACTGCATTTCTAAATATTATTGGGAGAAGAGCTTTTTACTCAACGCTATATATTTTTTCATTCAGAAAAGTATATGACGTAACATGCCACTCCATTTTAATTCAAAGTCTAGTTTGCTTCATATGTATACACATGCACTGATACATAGATATACACATACATTCATACATGCGTACACTCACCCCCCATATATAATATATATATATATATATACAATAATATATATATATATATATATATATATATATATATTATATATATATATATATATATATTATATATATATTATATATATGTATGTATATGTATACATGTATGTATGTATGTATTTACAAGACACATACATGTATGTATAAATAAGTGTAATTGTATAAGAATCCTCCCACTACACAATTATATTTTGTAATTACTCCAATGAAATATAATTAACGGCAGCAATGATAATTATACACTTTAATTATATATAAGCTAGATTTTAAATTAGCAAATGTACTCCTTGAAAATGTTTGGGTTAATACCACAGCGATTTTTCTGTTATTTTTTCAGATTTTCATTAATTTAATGAAGCTTAGTGGATCTACCAATCAAAACGACGCTCATGAATTAAAGGTTTAACGTATTAAAATAAGATAGATGGAGTGTGTTGGCTCATTTACAATTCAGAAGTGGATAAGGAAGCCATATTGATTACTGACGAAACAAAACTTAAGGTTCATAAAAGGACAGAGTATTTTATGGATTAGCATCACCTGGGCAAAGCAATAGACGTAATGTGGGAATAAAAGATAATGTTTTTGGATTGAATACAGCCAAGCACACACACATACACAGAAATGCTCAAACACACACAAGCTCACACGCAATTACTCGAACAAACATTTATTATATATATATAGTTAATCCAAACAAGAAAACACAGAAAAACACTACAACGCGAGAACGTGGAACAAATAAAGTTTTATTGGACGCTCAGGAAAGAAGGGAAGAAGGAGGGCTTAACGTTTCGAGCGGAGCTCTTCGTCGGAAACATAGGAGACGGAAAGATCCAGAGACGGGAAGACAGGGGAAAAAAATCGCTAACGGTACACACGAGGTCACATTATATATATATATATAAACACACACATTTATGTATATATGTATATATATATATATATATATATATATATATAATATATATATATTAGAAGAAATGAGGTAATCAGAAGATCGGATGGTTCATATTTATAGATATTTATTTATATATTACATTTTTTACATATATATATCATATCATTCAGATCATATCATTCAGATTATTAGCGCTTTCTCCCATTCCAGTGGGGTTTTCAAATCAAATATATATATATATATATATATATATATATATATAACGAGAGAGAGAGAAGGAGGCGATATAGTTAAATGGGTAGATATATATAACACACACACACATATATATACAGAGAAAGTGAGAAAGATGCATGATCTGATCAATAAATATCCGGACTGTTGCCATAGTAACAAAGCTAGAGCCCGCACAGTAAAGCTGTTTGGCAGAGATTGACTTTAATGTCTGCTGTGTGTATGAACTAAGATTTAACGTTCTAGCTCACTTTCTTGTTTATAGCAGTGTTTGGAAGGAAGTTGTGTAGCGTGTGATCGTCGCATTAGATGGTTGAAAGTTGTCATGATCATACCTGCTCAGAGGCCTGCGGAAAGTTGCAGAAAATGTATGGAAAGGAGGGCATGAGCCGCACCCACGTGTACGAGTTGTTCAGACCTTTCCAAAATGGCCGAATAAATGTTGATACTGACGAATTCTCTGGGAGACCGGCAATGAGCAGAACTGAAGAAAACATTGCAAATGTGCGTGCAGCTGTATGGGGAAATCGTCGAACCACAATCCGTGAGTTATCAGAGGTTGTGCAGATTAGTTACGGTTCAGTTCATTCCACTATCACTAAAGATTTGGGTATGAGACGCATACCTGCCAATTTTGTGCCAAAACCGCTTTCAGCTGACCGAAAATGCACTCGGAATTCAGTGTCGAGAACAGTAAAAATCTTTTGAAACTTTTCCGAAATAATCTGAGCAGGTATCGCCAAGCTTTTGGTAAAATGTGATGCAAATTATCTGCTCAGCTTTCTCCGTCATGGTCAATGAGATGATCACACGCTACACACCTTCCTTCGAAGCACTGCTGCAAAACTCAGTGCGCATACACAACATGGCTCAAGGTCAGTCTGTGTTAAGCGGCTACACTCTCCTTGTCTTAACTTCGTTATTATAGCAGCTGTCAAGATGCTTAGTGATCAGACCACGTACGAGCTAAGTTAAAAAAATATTCGACCAGTGACTGATGAAAAGAAAACAATTTCGTACATCTCAGAAATTTTTGGAACTAAATAAAATACTTCTCTTGGGAGTTCATGCAATAAAGAGGTATCTGAGACGTTCACTCTATAGATGAGTATAAAACTTAAAACTTGTACACCAAATAAGTAGCGTAGGGCAAAATATGTATTAGGAAAGTCCAATGGAAAGGCACTCCTAGGTTTGAATTAAAATATGAACTGACCGTTGAAATCATTACGTAGTGTGGTATACTTTTTAAAAGCAATATCTATACATAAGAAAGAAGCTTATCGTGAGGATATGGTATATTAGGCGCTAATACTAGATTGTTAAGGTAAACAAGTGGTAGGAGAAATATAGAGGTATTACGTTTCAATGCATTGGTGTTATTTTAATGACTTTTAATTTAAATACATAAAGAGAATTTTACTTAAAAGTATAACCCTATCTTTTTTGTACCGTTTTGAATGATGTAAATAATAAGCAGTTTTGAAATAACCGCTCATTCGGCAAACTGTCACAAAACCACACACCCTCACAGACTCATGCACACAGACTTAGTTACAGACACACATACATACATAATAACACACACACAACCATGCACACAAACACTAATACACCGCTGTTTGTAGAACTACTGAGTAAATAGTGCTCAATATATGCCTTAGAGTATATGAAACTGAAACTGACAGCTTGTTTCGCAACTAGAGTTTCAAACGTCTGCGATCTTCAGAAGAGATTGCTACGAATCTGTCATCGTGGTTTTGGAATGCATAAGAAACACACGCACACATACAAACTCTCTTTTATAGTTATATATATATATAAGAAACGAACGTACACATACTAACGCTCTTTCATATATATATATATATATATATATATATATATATAATATATATATATATTATATATATATATATATATATAAATATAAGAGCGTTTGTATGTGTTCGTGTGTGTGCGTATGTTCCTTATGCATTCCAAAACCGTGTTGTCGGTTTTAACGTATGGGGCATCAAACGATTCAATACTATTTCCGCTACCAAGTAAACTTTATTTTCATTGACAAATTCCCATTACAAAAATTTAAAATTATAATCTTTTCCATAACCCAACTATCGCAAGCATTTTATATGACGACGATGATGATGACGCCACTGTGTACCTTAAAAGACATCCATCGTTACGACACACACCTTCACTCACTCACTCACTCACTCTCTCTCTCTTTCTCTCTCTCTCTCTTTCGCACACACACACACACACACACACACACACACACACACACGAACATTTCCTTTACATGTAAATAAATCTTATTTTTACAGAATGACCGAGTGAAACGCAGAATGAGAAAAAGACAGAAAGACAAGAGAAAGAAAGAGAGACAGAAAATAAGCTTCTATAGTAGAAGTTGAAAGACGGAGAGCGTGTGAGAGAGAGAGACAGACTCTGATGTTTCCTGCCCTATATATATGTTCTATAGATGAAAGTGAAAGAAAGCCAGTACATCTTTAGCCACTGCATGCTCCGCTTCCCAATCAGTAGTAATTGACAATAAAAGGAACGCTTGGTCAGTGAGACACGTCTTTTTTCCACACAGAGCAGAAGTTCAAGCGTTGCAGTTCGAAAAGACATTAACTTCCAGCAAGGTATGGCGGCTTAACGGTAAAATATGGCGGTAGGTATGGAAATGTTCAGCCACATCTCTATGACTAGAAGAAATGGCTTTCTCACAAACATTTTGTCGTCGATAATTTTGGGGACACTTTTCGTAACCTGATCACCGTACAGCTCCACTTGGAGATTTAAATCAAACCAGAGCACGTAGAGTTGACCAAGTCCGCACGTCCAGCAACTCACAACGTCGTTGGGTGGCATGAACGGTCGAGCATCTCATGGTACCTAGTCGTTTTCCTCCACCTTGAGTACCAAAACCCTACAAATCACCATCTCTCGTTGGAGAACCTGGCGTCGCTAACTTTGCATTACCCCTGCAATACGAGCAAGAGCGAGACGAATAGACCTATGACCTCTTTGCAGCAAGCATCTACTGGCTATTGTACCCCGTTTAAATATGACCTGAACTCCGCTTAACTCCTTATCCTCTGGTAATTAATATCTTAATTCAAATTGTCGAATCCATAACAATGACTGGCAAATCCTTTTATGAATTTCTCACTTAAAGCTTTCGTTCTTTGCATTAAATAGTAAAGTAGTACAAATAATCCGTAAATACCCGTGTATATTGGTCAGCGGAAATGATATTTCCGCAGCGGAAATGATATTTATAATGAGATTTATGTTTAAGCCAACTTAAACCTAATACAATTTAATGCAAGTCACTCTCCTTTAAATTCTTTGACAATCGCAAATCCTTCTCCACCTTTCTCCCAATGGACAACGATACAGGTACTTCATTTCTGTTTTAATTCTTCTTTTCGCCTCATAAATTTTCATACGAGAGTTTCCTATTTCTTCTGTAGTATCACATAATGTAATAAATATTAGGAAATACTATTATAACCGGTAAGTGATAAATACGAAGCATATTATAGTGATATAAATAAAAAGTTATCTCCTTGAAAGATAGCGAGAACTATATAATAATTGTATGCAAAGCATCCTCAAGACACGGTCATCTATGTTTAATATATTTCTTGACGAAACTAAGGAGCCAATGATAAAAAGAAATGTAGTTCTCGTGCGACAGTGTAAGAACCAACTGTAAATACTGGATGTTTCTTTTGAGACAGATTTCCACCACAAACACCTTCCCAGCTGATGCAATTAAAAGCAAGAAATGATGCGAGGATATGTTAAAAAAAACATCCTGAGAAAAGCAGAATAGACAACATAGCTTTATATTGTTTGCATTCTTCTTTGTGAAAGATCAGTTGATCCACTTTGCTCTTTCTTCTTATCTTTGTATTTATAAACTATTTTCGATTCATCTTCATCCCGATATTATATGTTTGTTTATTGGGGAAATCAGAGTTGTTGGGGGAATCAGAGTCCATTGACATTTGTAAATGAAAATGAAAACATGACTTTGCTGTAGTTTTGATTTTGTCTTCTTTTTGTTGGCGGTTTGTAAATATGGCTGTACTTCTTACTGGTGTACTTCTTACTGGTGTACTTTGTATTTTAATGTTGTGATTTATTCTCCCGGAAAACAGAACATCACCACGCAATTACTTATGCCACTGAAATACCTCAAATTTTTCCGACTGACAGACTCCGATACTATGAAAATCTAAATCTGAAATTTATAAATGATATATTCAACACCACTTTGTAGCCGGAGAATCTCTATTCAAATCGAAAGCAATTTCCGTAAGAATGAGATCGAAATGCTACTAATAGCTTCTTACTCAAATGTACTAACATGTATAGAACGTTGAGCTTTTATTTTTTATAATTAATACTAACATCCAGTGTGTCTTTGCGCCTAAATACACTAGATCAGTATTTGGTGGAAACTAGTTATTATTTACAGCCAAATGTGTTCTTTTTAATCTTTTCGTTATCGCTAAACACTGCCATCTTACATTCTTTTATTTTGGTGATAGGCGCAGGAGTGGCTGTGTGGTAAATAGCTTGTTTACCAACCACATGGTTCCAGGTTCAGTCCCACTGTGTGGCACCTTGGGCAAGTGTCTTATACTATAGCCTCGGGCCGACCAAAGCTTTGTGAGGGGATTTGGTAGACGGAAACTGAAAGAAACCCGTCGTATATATATGTATATGTGTGTGTGTGTGTGCGTGTATGTTTGTGTTTGTCTCCCTAGCATTGCTTGACAACTGATGCTGGTGTGTTTATGTCCCCGTCATTAGTGGTTCGGCAAAAGAGACCGATAGAATAAGTACTGGGCTTACAAAGAATAAGTCCCGGGGTCGAGTTGCTCGATTAAAGGCGGTGCTCCAGCATGGCCGCAGTCAAATGACTGAAACAAGTAAAAGAGTAAAAGAGAGAGTAAAGAGTATACTCCTGGTGATACTCAAATATTGTCATTCCTAACGCTATTGATCGCCATTCCGTACCTGACCACATTCACATTCACATCACTTATACTACTCTAATGATAGAGGCAATGTTGTTCATGATTATACAATTTTCGGGCAAAATAATGATTTGACGATACGAAATATATTATAACCAGCTGTGCAGCCGGTATTTACAGTTGTAACTAATGCAGTGACGCCACAAATTTTGTAATGGCTGTTTTCTATAGCAAATTCCTTTTCAATTTACAATGGTGTTGTTGACATGTTTGGGAAAATTGTCAGGTTACCAAAATAAGAAATTATGAAAAATGAATGTATCTCCCTTTCGAAATGAGATAACAGAAATTCTAAACTTAGTCATAGGAATTCTACAACATATGGCGCTCACATTTGGTGTAGCTTGTTTGAGAACAATATTAATGGTTTCTGGTCGATACACAAATACACATCATTTCTATGAGGAATGTTATCAGTGTTTTCGGCTACTGTGATTCACGGATATTTGGATATTTTATCAACCTCTAAAAAAAGTGAACTCTAAGGGATCTGAAATCCTAACTTAGAGAGATAACAAAATAATACTGTAAATACAACGCTATAACAATTGTGATTCACCATAAAATAGTTTTTCTTAATTCAGGAACAAAATGAAAATGTATTTTAAGGGAAATGTTAGCATATTAAAACGGCTTGCAGCCTTGACTAGTGCATTATTTTATCGACCTCAATTTGATGAAAGAGGAATGTGAATCCTTGTAGGATTAGAACCCGTAATGTAGTGCTGGCGATTATGTATCAAAGCTGATTTCTGACGCTGTAACGTTTCACTCAACTTGTCTTCTCTCTATGAATTTATAATTAAGATCATTCCTCACATTTTTTAAACAGAAAGTCAATCTCGTAAACACAATACACCACATTAATCTATCTACCTATCTATCTATCTATCTATCTATATCTATCTATCTATCTATCTATCTATCTATCTATCTATCTATCTATCTATCTATCTATCTATCAATCAATCAATCTATCTGAATGTATGTCTGTCTATGTCTGTGTGTCTGTCTATCTGACTATCTCTCGGTCTATCTATCTATGTCTGTCTATCTGCTTGTCTGACCGCCTTCCTCTCTCTCGGTGTTAAATATTATACAACACATTCAGACATAAATATTTGAACAAATTCCAAATAACATATGCACATTGTACGCGTGTATGTATCTGTGTGTGTATCTTTGTATGTATATGCTTTATCCATTCGTGTGTGTGCTTTGTTATTCTCTTCGTACACAGAAAAATTGTTTTTGTAAGAAATATAGTTATTTTCAGCTTGCGCTGTGCTACCGCAAGGAATTCATTAGTTTCATAGACGTATTACTCAAAAACAAACACACAAAGTTTGGTTAATTTCTTTCTTACATAATATGCTATACTTTCTGCGTATTATTAGATCGGAATGCCTCTTACGACCACTGCATTACAACATGTAAATATGTTGAAGCAAATGTGTATTTACTATCAAATATTAGTTTCAAATACTAAATTTTCATTGACTTTATACATACAGTATATCACAACGGAAATTATATGTATCTTAGAGGTGAATGTACACATAAACAAGTCTTATATAAGAAATATCTTAAATATACAGTGAAGCAGATAAGGATATAACGAGTGATTGCCTTCGTATATCAGGAAAAATATGGATCCAGATTAATTAGGAATGTGTGCAGAGTGCAATAAGTCAATTTCTATTTTTTCAGAGAGTGATTTAGAAACGAATAATAAATTAGGTGTTCACTGGTAGCATATTCTTCGCATTTTGTTTATATTTCGCTGTGATCATTTTGTCATGCCATCCTCCTAGTATTTCATATTTTGATAGCTTGGTGGCATTCCTAACGCTAAGCACTCTCTTTCGGCCTCTGTTCCACCCAGCGCAGCAATTCTGTCAAAATACGGGTGCTGGAAATAAACATCAAGAAAAGGGTCCACCTCTAAAGGAATGGCTAGATGTAGTAGCCTCACCACATGCTTTCAGATTATTAGCCCGGATATACCTAGCTCCTTATTTCTATCAGCGGATCTTGGAAACAATTGGAACCTATGACCAGTGAAATACCCGTTAAAAGTAGAGCAGTTTTCTTCGTAAGTGAAAAGTGGATTGGTGGAATACCCAACCGAATAGAAGATGAAGTCTATGTAGTGATACCCCAAGTGAGACCAGCCTGACTTTTACGAGATTACTTTTGTCTCGGTTCATTTCTGCGTAAGTGTGGCCACTGTGCTCGTCACCTCGGACCAGTTCTTTCTCTGGAGAGACGAGCAATATCGAACCACGAGCATGTTCCCTTGCCCATCCGTCCAACGGACAACAACTCTGTTGGGCGGCTTCATCATCATCATCATCATCATCATCATCATCATTATTATTATCATCATCATTATTATTATTATTATTATTATTATTATTATTATTATTATTGTTGTTGTTGTTGTTGTTGTTATTATTATTATTATTATTATTATCATTGCTGTTGTTGTTAGTTATTCTCATTGCACAGCTTCTAATGCGGGAGATTTACTACGGTGCTAGTTGTTCACTGCCTCTGAACTAAGGTAACACCCCTTATTTGTCGAATACCATCAGGAGTATCCGAGTGGTTACAAGTAGTGTTGTTTTCTGCAAGTGTTCCACCGTTATTGCAGACCTTATTTGTTCCATGTACAAGATTATTACTCAGTTTCCATGGCCCCCTAACAATTATTAGTACTTCTGCCACCTTTTTCATCGACCACAACTGCTAAACTTCCCAAGCTAACCTGTCATATCTATCGACTTTTCTTTCTTCCTTATCGGATAACCTGTCAGCTGAGCATGCTATAATATATGATCCAGCATCGTTTGCTTTCTTTCTCAATTAATACTGTCCCATTTCCTAAGCTCTATCTCACTGAATCATAAAATCCCATAGGATCTTTGCATTACCAATTTCAAGGATGACTTCTGGTTTATGTTCATACCACTTCTTTGCTCTGTCAAGTCCATACTTGTTGCAAAGTGTCCAATGGACGATCCTTGCTATATTGTCATGATGTCTGTTATATTTTTCTGGGCTAGTAGCCCATTATTATTATTAGTAGTAGTATTATCATCATCATCATCCTCATCATTATCATCATCATCATCATCATCATCATCATCATCATTATCATCATCATCATCATTATCATCATCATCATCATCATCAACATCATTACATCATCATCATCATCATCCTTCTTCTTCTTCTTCTTCTTCTTCTTTTTATTATTATTATTATTATTATTATTATTATTATTATTATTATTTATTATTATTATTATTATTATTATTATTATTATTATTATTATTCAGTAGTTTTATTTTTATAGCGTGCTTTCACTTC
>NC_043008.1:7681798-7694298 GCF_006345805.1 Octopus sinensis
CATTTTCCCCAACGAGTATTTATTTGAAATTATGATGGCTAAATTTACTAAATAAAATCGTAGTCTTGTTTAAATATAGTGATTTACAGTCTACGGTGCATTATTTAAGTTAAATTTTAACCATCCCTTCACATGATTACGTTTTAGCTTTCGGTTATGTTCTAAGTGACTTTATTGAATACAATAGTTGCAATGGAGGAAGCCAAACTAAGCATTTTGATTGTGTAATCAAATATCTTTGTTGGTCAATAAATGTTTCAAGATTCAATTGTGACACCTAGAAGACTCATGCAATCAAGCAAATACTTATATATATATATATATATATATATATATATATATATGTATATATATGCGTGTGTGTGTGACTTTTGTATATGTCGGTGCGCTTGCGACTATACATACATACATACAAATATATATATATATAATATATATATATATGTAAGTATATACCTGTATATTTATACATATATATATATATATGTATATATGTATATATACATATATATATATATATATATATATATATATATATATATACACATATATATATATATATTTATATATATATACATATATACGTATATATATATATATGTATATATATACAGGTATATACATACTCAGCAATATAAATATCTGGAAACAGATATGGCTTCATTTCTATACGGATTAAGCAATATAGTGAATTGTCGCTAATGATAATGGCAGTACCAATAAAAATATAATAAAATCTGTAATTCCTCGCGAATTAACGATCATATGTACAAATAGTGCACAACTGAAGTAAAACACGTCGATCTTTAAGTGCTTTTTCTGATTTAGCCCTGAAGAAGGGACCCTAATATAAATACTTAAGAGAGATTTCGGTGACATACTGAGACGATTCTCTTTGGTCATAAACTGCATTTCCCTGCTGATAGAGCTTCGTTATGGTTCATCACTTGATACTGAATTATGTCTATACGAGTAGGGATAATCAGAGTATAATCAGAGGATATACTTATAAATATAATGTGTATATAAATACGTTTGAATAAATAGACAAGTTTAATAAATAGACAAGTTTGCGTGTATACATGAATGTGTGAGCGCGTTTATATTTATATTCATATATACGCCTACACACGTACACAGACACATTCACATAAGCACACACTCACACATACATATGCATAATTGCCCGAATTATGTAGTGAAAACACACTTTAGTTATCGACAGAAAATTCACGGAGTGGACACAATACACTTGTAGGCCGGAGTGTCAGGAGGGTCTAAATAGGTTTTCCAGCCACTCTGTTGGCTGTCCTTCTTTTCTGCATCCCCGAATGAGATTATTTGTGTTTAGCAGCGAGACCGTGGAAGCAATACTCCACCGTACCCCTCATTTCAGCCTTGTATATAGAATAGGTCATGCTGCCTTATGGGTGGGAATAACGTGCTTTCTGCGATACTTAACCAGTGATATGTTTAGCAATTGGAATAAACGTGATTACTTTATATGCGTGCCTCTTATGTTTATGGTTTGTATGCACGATTGTCATTTCGTAATAAGGGTAGTGGTAAAAATCCTTTGATGTTTATCTATGTGTGGAGGAACGTGGATTAGTGGTTAGAATGCCGAGCTCATGATCGTAAGATTTCCGTCCCTTGACCGGGCGACAGGTTGTGTCCTCCAGAAAAAAAAAAACGCTTCATGTTACGTTGCTCCAGTCGGCTCAGCTGAAAATGAGTAATCCGGCGACAGGCCGGTGTCCCGTCCAGTTGGAGAATATTCTCACCATGGAAACAGCAAACTGGCCTTATGAGTCCGTGACTAGGAAAATATTTTTATCGTTATTTGTTTTCACATACTCATATATACTCATATGCAGATACTCACATACACTCAATTGTGTTTATGAATTAAAATCTGCCATTCAGTTGGTTACAGTTGATCCGATCAAGGGATCAGGCTGCTGATGAAATTAACGCAGAAGTGACTAAGCACTCCACACAAACGGGTACCTTTAATGTGGTTTTAAGGGAGATTCAGTGTGACCGACAAAGCCGGGCCTTAGAAATACAGGTACAACTCATTTTTGCCTGCTACCTTGACTGAAGGAACATGAAATAGATTATTTTTCTCTAGGACACCACACAGCACTGGCTATCGAACGTATGACCTTTCGATCATGAGTCAAATACTACTAAGTCACGTGCCTTCACACTGTGCTTTATGTAAGCAGGAAAACAGACGTTGTCTACCAACATGTTAAAAGGCATAACCCAAAAGGTACCAGAATGCCAATAAACGACAAACATGCAGCGTGAATAAATGGTATAATATATAAAAATGCATCATAAATGTCGAAACGAAGAACTGCCCATCAACAATTAATACCAGAACTAGGATTTCAATGAAGGATAACTTAGAACCATAGAAACACAAAGAATTATTTTCAGGCAAAAACACAACACGACTAAAGAACGGCAAGCGTATACAAACGTCTTCTGCTGTCTGTAGAATACCGTGTAGGTTTCGATACCTTGGCAGCATCTTTCAAACCGACATTGCTGACAACTTCAAAAGTATAAACACTGGCTAGGAATTAATAGATAAGTTAATGTATGTGTATAAGATGCCAAACATTAGCCCAATGTATTTATTACGGTTTCATTTGCTTATTGTTCCAAAACATCAATACAAACGTCACATCTCAAACATAATACGTCACATAACTATAGTTACGAAGTACACAACAAAAGAAAAAAATACAGAAAACTCCTCCAAGCTGACATTGATACAACAAGTATTACGGAACTTTAAAACCATAAAACGTTTTTCAACGACATATTTAACATAATTTATTGGACTTAGTTGAATACACCTGCTGCGAAAGAGAAAATATTAATACCCTAAAAATAATCATCCTAGAACTGTAAACGTTAAAAGTAATTAAACCGACAGACGTCACTACCTAACAACTAATAAATCATTCTTAAAGCTAAACAAAATAAAACATATTTACAATGAGCGAAGCGTAAGCTAACGGAATTAGACTCCATTTTGACTATGTGGCTTCAATCGACTTAAAACAACACAGCGTGGTAATGAACCAATACAAAGCCATATCTATTAAATATATACCTTTTGTTATTGAAAACAACTTTTAAAAAAATAATTCCATCTAAAAACAAACATATAAATAATATAAAATTGGCCAGATGACATAAATCGTAAAGAAAATACTCGCTAATATCATTAAAATTTGAAGACATAAAACAAATTAAATGTAATCTAATGAAACGACGCAACAATATAAGCAAACGTTATCAAACTTGAATACAATCTGGGATGAAACCAATGTACACCTGTATATATCAAATTACAGAAAAAAAAAATATATAAACTAACGTTTCCGCCTAAAGTTTTCACATATATATAGATGACGGAACAAATGTGTGGAAAAGGCTGTCTACATATTGGGTACGCGTTATGCGTATGATTTAAATACAGCTTCAATCGGTTTCATATAACTTAGTTTCTTAGGCTTTTAAAATGATGCGAGCTCGTCAGGCATTTGAATATGAACCAACAGGAAGTAAAACAAATTCTAGAAAACCGCCTCCAGATAATCGGCGACTATTGGTCCAAGCAGATCACACTCGGTAGCGACATCAAGTCTTATGTTTGTTCTCAGGTCCAAATGATGAAACGGCACATTAGTAGGCAGCTGTCGTTGCTATCTTCGGAGGATATGGTACTGTTGTTGTTTATTTAGCGGCATCACTTCACTGAGTTTGCTGCTACACATACATGTCAGAGGGCGGGGGATGTCGCCTGTGACCACTAAAGATAGACAGAATTCTTTGAAGATCTTTATCACATACTTCTTGAAATTGTCCATAGCGTGGACTTCCCTAGGATTGAGATTGCAAGGCTGTTGTGAAGCTACGGGTAGAGTTTTATGGGGCTGCCTTTCCTTACATTGTCCGGGATAAATGTCCCGACAAAACAAATATGTTATACAGAAATTGTATGTCATATAAAAACAAACTAATAAACATGTGTTGCATTGAGAACTAAGAAAGCAATGCTTGTCTCTTCCCTTAAATTGCTGCTTACAATCAGAAGACCGTTTGTAATCAAGGAGCAGAAATCCAGAATTACTCTCGTGTGGAAGTGATGACGTTTACAAGAATTTACAACATACCCACACACTGTATTACAAAGATATTAAATTTAAGGTTGATTTAAAATAATCATTTTGTAGATCGATACTAATTTAAAAACATGACATTGCTCCAAATGTGTTCCAACTTTCACTGTCTCCCCAAGCTACAGTTAAAACACTTTAACTAACATTTTTCCTAATGCAACTCTGTTTTTTCATATGCGTCGTTAACATTTTTTCTTTACAATATTACACCCATCTTATTTATAGTCCCACCGTATAAAATAACTTGAGTGTTAAACATATTATGCCCAACTCTTAACGGAATATCATTAAGTGACCAGGACAACGATGCAATACAAATATAATGTTCTCAGATTTATTGCAAATGCCTGTCGCAACCTTTTAACAGCACAGGCTTGCATAACATCTGAATAGTTAACCTAATTTACCGTCTCTTCCTTGCCACTTGCTTCGAGATCCTACGGATATATTTTCCTAAACATGTATTCTAAATAAAGTTGTCATTGATATTTCTGCAGCCACCACCATGTTGTGTGACTAAAATAATGTTTTTCCTTTGGTATAAATCATTAAGACAATTGTATTGATATGGCGATAAATATATATCTGCTAATGAAAGGATACATTTAACACCTACCGGAAAATGGTTAATTTATTTAAATATCCTCTCCGCTTAAGCGATATATGTTTTCTTAGGGATAAATCTTATCATCTCTAATCTACTTTTATTTAAACAAATAAAACCTACACTAGAATAACAGAAAACCTAGATTAGGATAAAAAAAAACACAACCTTCGGCCTTATTTATGGAGATACATTACATATATTGAACACGATATCAATAAGTGTCTTCTACACTTTGCTAATAAAGATTAGTGTGCAGTGTAGAGGAACCATACCTCAGTATAAAAACAATTACTTTAATCCTTTGGAGCGTCCATAAACCTTCATTACCAGAATGAATTGATATTCCTGAATAAGATAACAGCCGAATCATATACGAAGTCCTTTGCGTTATATAATAAAATCTCATCTAAGAACATTTAACGCATCATAAATTAATATAGATAGTTGTTTACTTGTACACTTTCTTGCATCCACAATAAATCTGCATTTATACGGAATATCAGGCAATTTTGGAAAATCCCTCCCTCGAAAAAAAAATCAGTATAAATTTGTCATCTTCTACGCTGAATCCAGTCACATTTAACGCACAATAAATTAATATAGACAGTTGTTTACGCGCACACTTTGTTGCATCTGCAATAAATCTGCTTTTATACGGAATCTCATGCAATTTTAGAAAACCCCTCACTCGAAAACCAAAATCGGTATAAATTTGTCATCTTCTACGCTGCAGCCACTCATCTTTTCCACCTCTGGTATTAATTTCCTCAATAAAACATATATACTGTCAGATACTACTTTCTAAATACTATTAACTTTAAAGGTATAGTAGTCTCCTAATCCTAATTCATTAGCTAATAACATTATTTAATGTTTTTTTACGAATATTTACGCATTTTCTTGAAATCTTACCTGTCGGTATTATGAAGTGGTTATTGTAAATGGCATTAATATACACTTTAACTTCCTGCTAGCTACGGGCAGAGTTTTATGAGGCTGCCCTCTCCTATACTCTCCTAAACCCCTAATTATCACTGTCATTCGCTTCAGCGACAAACTGGTACTGTTTTTCTCCAGTTCTGAAAAGTCTTCTTTTGTACATTCTATTTTAGATTTAACTACGAGATCGCTAACTGATTTCCAGATTACCTCCTCTAATTTGCACCTAGTTAATCAATCCGTATCGCTGTGTGTATTAACTTTCCACATAAGCCAATTGAAATCTGCATTCAATATAATATTTACATCACCTGTATAACCATATTCCGCCACAAGTGTACACCGTGTAGATACTCATTTTGAGATGCCCACACACTCATTGATATGTGTGAGTGTATAGATTCACCCACACACAAACTCACAGACATAAAGACACACGCATATATAAATATATGCATATATATACATACATATATATATATATATTATATATATATATATATATATATATATATATATATATATATATATATATATATATATATATATATATTGATCAAAATAAAATAAAAACATGATGCGAAGGATTCAGCGGTACATATGTTTCGGGCCTTTATTAGACATATTTATAACAATGCATAATGTATGTCTGTGGCCTTCTTCAGCCGCGCACAACAGCTTCCACAAGGACATGTGTTACATCAAAAATTCTTGGTTGGGGATGCAAATCCTCTCATTCACGTACGACATAATGCGGCAGCAGCATAGAGTTGAAGCGTCCATCTCTTTCTTCTCTCAATGTAGAATGAGGAAAATTGGATGTTGAGGTAATGTAAATAAATAAATACATATATAGAGGTGAAGATGGAGGGGCGAGAGTTCGGGACGAGGGATAAAAAATGTATAAAAAGTGTAAGTATAGAATAATATAAAAATGTAGAGGATAAAGGGTTGTAAGTAGATGTAAAGGGGGTATAAAGAAATATAAAGTAAAAATAGAAATAGAAATTAAAGTAAAAAAAACCTGATAAAAACATGATAAAAGTGTAAAAGAATGTAAAGATAAGGGATGTATAGAGGTTATGGACCAAGCATGGTGGTCAAGAGATTGATAAAATTTAGTTGTAGAATTGTTAGTACATCAACAGTTTCGTCTGGGGACTTAATGCGTTGTAAATCAGAGCTGATGAGCATTTAATCTGGTTCCTTGAATTAAATGGACTTCTAGTACATACATATAATCATGGATATATACACCCACATACACGCGTACATATACGCGCGTACAAGACTTAATCGACCTCATTAACAACATCAACATTAGTAAACATAAGACCATTTCCAACACCCACTTAAGGAGCCTTAGAGATTTCCTGCTTTCACTTAGGAACGATGATAGTCTTATCATACCCGCCGACAAGACTGGGAACTGGTATAGGCTAGACTACCAAACCTACAAATCGCTCATCATGAGGGAACTTAGCAAAAAGTATAAAACTACTTCTACGGATAACCTTAAGGAAATTAACTACAAAATCAAGGAAGTTATGAGCAAATTAGACCTCCTGGACAGAACAGAACCTATTAAACCACAAGTACCCAAAATTACTATTAAAGACCATAAGAAAGACTTCCCAGATAGTGTAGGAGTACGATTAATCTGTCCGACTAAATCGGATATCGGCAGACTTAGCAAGACCATCCTGGACAGGGTGATCCCACACATCAAACCCCACATCCCACTCCAACTATGGATTAACACCAACCATGTGCTAGAATGGTTTAACACTATCACCAATAGGCCCGACTACTCATTCATCCAATTTGACATAGCTAGCTACTACGCCAGTATATCCCCCATCTTACTTAACAAATCCCTTATTTTTGCCCGCAACCTTTCACTCATAGACAGAGAAAAAATTGACATAATTCTATTAGCTAGAAAAACCATAATAGAATTCGACGGTAGACTCTGGACCAGATCCGATACCCCCGACAATTTCGATGTGGCTATGGGCTCGAGCGATTCAGCTCAGGTGACTGACTTGGTCGGGGCCTACCTGCTCAAGAAGCTTTTCTCCGAGGTACCGGATCTTCAGGGGGGTCTATACAGAGACGACGCTCTCTTCATATACCCCACCAACAATAGGAGTAAACTAGAAAGAATTAGGAAAAAGATCAGGCTTTTTTTCAAATCCTTCAATCTTAAACTAGAATTTATGACCAATACTAAAATAGTAAACTTCTTAGATGTTACGTTAGATTTGAATAAGCACCTTCACTACCCGTATAGGAAACCAGAAGAAACTACCAAATACATCCATACCTCTTCCAACCATCCACCCTGTATAATTAGCACCACGGTCCAAGCCATCTCAGACAGACTGACAAAACTATCCTCTAATAGAGAAATTTTCAATAATCATGCACAACACTACAACCAGGCTCTCTATAGTGCCGGGTATAACCAGAGAATATCATATGTAGACCACCCGGGAGCGTCCGTCGGCCATAAGACTCCCAATTATAATCGAACTCAGCACTCAACTCACACTAGCGATAATTCTAATTTAAACTCCAAACAACGTATAGGAAATAGGCGAACTAATAGAACAGCACACAATAGTAACCCTCCCGACGAGAGCAATATAGATCCTATTAGGAGAAATAGAAGGGATAATAGTAGATTACGCAAATATATATGGTTCAACATACCTTTCAACTTAGCAGTTAGGAGTAAGTTATGTAAGAGAATATTCTCTATAATTTCCAACAACTTCCCACCCACCCACAAGTATAGAAGTATCTTCTCCAACAAAACTATTAGGATTTCCTACCCTACCCTGCCCAACATGAGCTGCCTCATAGCTAAACATAACTATATTAATATTAGAACAGCTAGATCAAGAGCAAACCATAGCGACCAACAGAACCCCCCTCATCCAGACAGTAGACAATATAACCAGACTGGCAGTCATACTACCCAAACAGTTAGTAATAACACCCGCCAACACAACAGAGGAAATACTACACCCATCAACAACCAGGAGGATACCAACGCCCCCACTCGTATTGCAACACCTCCGCCTGGGATTAGCAGCACACGACCGAACAATGCAATACAATGCAACTGCAGATGTGCATCAGAGTGCCCGCTGCAGGGCGCATGTAGGGCGAAAAACGTAATATACTCATGTGAGGTGAGTACTCAGTTTAACACACTCACCTATATTGGTTGCTCAACCTCCTGGAAATCCAGATACTACAACCACCGGTCCTCGCTGAGACACAGACATAAGGCTAACAGCACCTCCCTCTCTAAAAGAATTTGGGAATTAAAAGACAAATGCATAGGCTTCAAACTCAGATGGTCCATCATCGGATCAGCTGCACCTTATTTAAATAATAGAGCAGGATGCCAACTATGCTGTGTAGAACTCCTTCACATCTTGAAATTCAAAGACAAACACAATCTTATTAACAAAAGGTCAGAGTTCAAACCATCCTGTATACATAAACTTATTAATACTTTCAAATACTACAATGCTTAGGTCTTATACCAACTCCCCCATGCAATTTCCTCCACCCGGTGCAACCTGTCGGCTCCAGCACATCCCGCTTTCCTATATGTGCGTGTATATGTGTATGTGTGTGTGTGTGCGTATGTATGTGCACATACGTGTACGTATGTGTACATATACATATATATGTACATGTGCGTGTGTGTGTGTGTGTGTGGGTGTGTGTACGTGCATATAGGGTTCCCTGCATTTTCCCCCTATATATACAAATTTTGTCTCCCATATATGACTTCTTTTCCCTAAATATTTCTTCTCCTACACCCATATCCCCCCTATGTAGTCTCTTTAATCCCCTATATCTATACCCTACCCTTTCACATTTCTAACTCAGATGTTGAACGCACACCGCCAAACTCCACTTCCCACCCTTCCAATTTTCAGTTCCCCCCCCCCCCCGCCCCCCTACGTTTAACACACACCTCTAACTTTCAACCACCTTCATCTCATGTTAAACTTTACAAAATTATATTTTATCTTATTTTTTTATTTTTATTTTTACTTTTATTTTTACTTTTATCCTACTTCCATTTATTTTTATTTTTATTTTTAATTTTATTTTTACTTTTATTCTACTTCCATTTATTCTCATTTTTATTTTCATC
Organism: Octopus sinensis; assembly: GCF_006345805.1. Classification (NCBI taxonomy): domain Eukaryota; kingdom Metazoa; phylum Mollusca; class Cephalopoda; order Octopoda; family Octopodidae; genus Octopus; species Octopus sinensis. The sequence continues at coordinate 7,691,733 of NC_043008.1, forward strand.
CCTTACCTTAACTCTTATAATTTTTATAATTCTTATACTTCATTTCTAACTATTACATTGTATTTCTTATTTTATACTGTATTTTGTATTTTTTATTTCTAATCTTTACCCTTACCCTCATTCTTACCCCTAACTTATCGCTTTACACCTCTATATATGTTTATTTACTTACCTATGGATCCACCTTTTGAATATACGAGCGTCCGCGTACGTGTGTATACGCATACATACATATGCACGCGCATATATGTACATGCATACTTCGATATCTTATAGCTATACCCATGTGCGCGTGTGTCTCTGTGTGTGTATATGAGTGTATATGTGCACGCACATACGGACACACAGCCGTGTGTGCGTGCGCGTATTGACATGAGTACGGGATTCTTTACATACGTTCTTATACACATCCTTTAATATCTTATACCTGGACCTAGAGGCGTGGGCATATACGTGTGTGTATGTAGTGATGGGCGCGCGTATATACATGTGAGCGTGTACGCGCGTAATACCCGTGTATATATGCGGATATTCTGTTGTATGTATGTGTGTGTACGCGCGTGCGTGTGGGTGCGTGTGTGTTTATGTACGTGTTTACACGCGAGTGCGTGTGTATGCTTATAGGCTTGGAGGCGTATATGTACGCGTGTATGTGGGTGTATATATCCATGATGATATGTATGTACTAGAAGTCCATTTAATTCAAGGAACCAGATTAAATGCTCATCAGCTCTGATTTACAACGCATTAAGTCCCCAGACGAAACTGTTGATGTACTGACAATTCTACAACTAAATTTTATCAATCTCTTGACCACCATGCTTGGTCCATAACCTCTATACATCCCTTATCTTTACATTCTTTTACACTTTTATCATGTTTTTATCAGGTTTTTTTACTTTTATTTCTATTTCTATTTTACTTTATATTTCTTTATACCCCCTTTACATCTACTTACAACCTTTATCCTCTACATTTTTATATTATTCTATACTTACACTTTTTATACATTTTTTATCCCTCGTCCCGAACTCTCGCCCCTCCATCTTCACCTCTATATATGTATTTATTTATTTACATTACCTCAACATCCAATTTTCCTCATTCTACATTGAGAGAAGAAAGAGATGGACGCTTCAACTCTATGCTGCTGCCGCATTATGTCGTACGTGAATGAGAGGATTTGCATCCCCAACCAAGAATTTTTGATGTAACACATGTCCTTGTGGAAGCTGTTGTGCGCGGCTGAAGAAGGCCACAGACATACATTATGCATTGTTATAAATCTGTCTAATAAAGGCCCGAAACATATGTACCGCTGAATCCTTCGCATCATGTTTTTATTTTATTTTGATCAATTTACTCCACCACCTACACCACTAAACGGTATACACAGGTGCTTATAATTATCAAGTACTCACCCCGAATTTCTCTATATATCTATATATATATATATGCAAATATATGATTGCAAGTATATATATATATATATATAGTTCATATTTACAGGAAAATAAAAGACGAAGCCAGGTGTATAAAAACAAACACGTGTATTCGTTTAACGCTTGGGAAAGAGAGAATTCTTTTACGTTTCAAACTTACGTTCTTCAACAGAAAGGAACACGCGAAAATAAAGTGAGAGAGAATAAAAATGAATTTTCGTAGCTCGCGGTCAATCATGGCGAAAGAAGCTTGTCGTATATATGTATATATATATGTATCTGTGTGTATGTTTGTGTGTCTTTTTGTCCCCCTTGCATTGCTTGACAACCGATGCTGGTGTGTTTAGGTCCCCGTCACTTAGCGGTTCGGCAAAAGAGACCGATAGAATAAGTACTGGGCTTACAAGGAAGAAGTCTCTGGGTCGATTTGCTCGACTAAAGGCGGTGCTCCAGCATGGCCGCAGTCAAATGACTGAAACAAGTAAAAGAGAAAGAGAAAGAGAGATGTTTGTGTGTGCGCGCGCGTGTATGTATGTATGTATGTATATATGCCCAAACACTTGTGTATATGCATATTCAGTGCACAGTAGGTTGGTAGCGAAGTTTATATCCCATGTGACGTTGGAGTCAAGAACACAATTAAGTAGTAATTAGGAACATTATGGAATCATTCAAATAATATGTATATCTCGTTCGAGAAGCGGATTCCTTTCTATTAGTGACTTAATGAAAATTCCAAACTGATTTCCTTTAGCGTGTTCCATAATTAACCACACGTCAGTTTCTTAAATTTTACATGATGCCACGACGTTACACGAAATGCTGGAAAGCTAAAGTGAAAAACATTTACGCTCATTGACACCGTTAATTGACAAAGACATTCTCATGTCTTTCTGCTATGAAGTTGTTGGATATACAAGCTTCTGCTCTGTTTAGTGTCCTATCCTCTGAGTAACGTATCAAAACATTTTCGATCCAAATTAACTGACAGAGAGGAGGAAAAAATAATGATGTATTCAATATAATTACAGATGAAATAGATTAGTGAGGTGGTGATATGGGCATCGTAGGTGACTTTGATTTACAAGAGTGAGACGAAATGGCCTGTATAGTAATAATCTTAC
>NC_043008.1:7699298-7716798 GCF_006345805.1 Octopus sinensis
GCAACCATAATATTTTTTCTCTCGCATGTGTTGAACTGAAATGTTCTTTTCTTCTGTAGATGACGCTTTGTGATAGTTTCAACACTCACAAAATTTGCCATTGCTGTTCATGTTGTTCGTTTTTGAAAATATATTTGCAAAATACTTGAATGACGTCTTCAATGAATCGAAGGAGACTCGGTGTCTCAGAAATCTGTACGCGTTTAAATTTGAAAGAGAGCTGTCAGAATCTAAGCAGGTATGTTGCTGTTGCTGTTGATATTGTTGCTTGTGCTGTTGATGATAATGATGAAGACGCAGTCGTTTGAGACAAGGACAGCCTTGATAAAGAGTTGTGATAAAAGGCTTTCTGTTCCTACTCATTCACTTCAATGGCCAACTTAGAAAAAATGATCAAATGTGTGTCTCAATTTTATTTTAGAGTAACACGTTTGAAACATTTCACTGCTATAGCTAATACGTCAAGTTAATTGATGAAAGTTCTCTTCCAAATTTTCTGATTTAATCGCGAAGTAGAGACGTTTAATTGAAATATAAACGCTAACCTGTCATCATACAAGTATGAGTGGTCTGTATTTGTATCTATTTGTGTGTATTTGTCTCTGAGTGTATGCGTACGCGTGTTTGTCATGGTGTTTAGACAGGAAAATGGTATCAAGTAAGATGGAAGTTTTATCAAACTATATTCATATTTGTGTGGCCCAGAAATTTTGATTTGCTTAATACATTTAAAAGAAATGATTCTGATATGCCAAACTGCACTACTTTGCATTAAAGAACATCGTTCATATCACTAAATGTGAAACAAAAACCACTAGAATTTGGGTTAGGGATAACGTTACATGTGTATATGTGGCACACTTAACAGAGGTAAAACGGTGTTAATGGATGCAGCAAGCTATGTGTCGTATTCAATTTATAAAACGATTGAAAAATACGCGGGATTTAATATAAAGGCAAATGTGGTTTAGCCGTAGTGTTTTAGAAAATCGTGAAGCATTTTCAATAAGTAATATGGCGGGAACGTGAAATTGCACATACTTCAGCGGTTAAACCATGGGAGGAATATAAATTTGATCTTAAAAATCTTAAGATTTTATTTAAGGGGGTGTTTACAATCCAAATAAATACAGTGTGTTCTATTTTACTATTCATGAGAATATATTGGCCTACAAACATATCAGATTCCTCAATATATCAACTTCACTAATCAAGGAGTTGTGCTTTTACCCTTATAAGTTCAGGTGGCTTCCTCTGCAAAGTCATAACATCGAGGAACAAAAATAAATAATAGTACATTTTCTTCAGTAAACTCTAACGTGCAGAGACCCAAAAAATCTATGTAAACTTCAGAGATAGTTTTGTGGCTTTTTCTTCAAACAGAGCAAAAGCACAACCAGAGAGATGTCTTTAAAATTTCTCGTCATATCTTGAAGGCATATTTGCTTCTTAACAATTAATTAGCTCTGTAGAGATTGCAGAATTAAAAAGCAATTATTGCCTCTGATCCCTTCTTCAAGTTATTAAGTCAATGGACCGTACAAATGTTGTTTCCTACAAGTGGCTGTATAGCAATGTTTCTTTAAACGAAATTAATGGTTGTGTTGGAGGATGAAGTTACACTGGGGATTATGACACTTCAGAATCGATAACCTTACAATATTAAATCTGCATTTTCGAGATTTACAGAGAAGGGAGAAAAGTTGAAAGGAGGATTATTAGAAAAATTTGTTGAATAATGTTAAAAGTCATTTACCATTCAAAATATTTGAAGCAAATTAATATCTGTGCAGTTGTCTAAATGGTGAACTCTGATAAAAGAAAAACGGAAGATGATGTTCAGAAATTGTTTCAAATTAATGAAGGATATTCGTTAATGAGTTCCTTATTCGTAAAGAAATAACGGAAGAGGTATTACGCAGCAGCAAAAAGAGAAATGTAGACGCTGAAATAAAGAAAGTTATATCTTCGCTGCTGAAGTTGACGTCACACGGGAATTATCATAAGCTCTGTGTGGACATATTCCGAGCTTGAGATTATTACTTGACTTCAGAGCGACTGTAAGTAAAAATACAAAGTGCCAAATGAATGTCAGATTCGTCGACCATTACGTGTCCTGTTTTAATCCACAAGAGATAGAAGAATTTTTTAAATTTAAAAATTGTTTGTGGTTATTAAGGAAATTGCTCATAGGGCAATGAACTTATTCAGAAACATAGACTGACCCAGAAACTTTACACCTATCCATCTCCTTCTGCGAGCATGAAAGTATGAAGTAAGCGAAATTTCTACACTGAACCTCAAAAGACACACACACACACACACACACACACACACACACACACAAACATACACACACACACACACACACACATATATATATATATGGAATTTTGAATTTAGTTCACGGACTCTTAGTACTACCTTTGCGGGCCACCAGGGATACTCGGACTTCAGGTTGAGAACCACTGTTCCAGGTCGTTCAGCTCGGCAACGTCAAGTTAATAGATAGAGAAGAATCATTCACATATTCAATGATAAGGGCTCGAGCCAATTTTGTTTTAACAGGAGATTCTCAAAATATTCGCTTTCCTTACTCGTTGTTAACTAATATATGCACTAGATAGCAAAATGTTTCAATAGTTATTTCACTGTAATTTCAAGTTTTATTGACGTCAGCTTCAACTTTTTTTACAGTTTGTTTATCTACAAAAAGTTAATTTAAGCTGGTGCAGGTCTTGGGATTCATCCTTCTCCCATTGTGAGTTTCTGCCACTTTATATTTCTCTGAATGGCATTGGTGCAACTAGAACTCAAGATTTGTTAAGTTTAAAATGTCCGGGTTAAGCTGTATATTGTGAATATGGAATAGGATTTGGTGGTTCAAAGAAAGAATAAATCTTCACACCGATTCTTAATATTTGTAATGATTAATATCATAATTTAAGAGTTACTAATAAAGAATGTAATGAGATGTTTATGCCAACCAATATTTTAAAATTAAACACGATGATCGGATGTGTATAGATTAGCGTTGCGTTAACTCCATGAATGAACGTGCCACGGATTTTGGAATAACATTTGGGATATTATGAATTAGGAGTAAACAGATCATTAATTTCATCTCAGCGATTTTCCCTTAAGGATAATACATGAGAAAATCCGATTCAAGATTATGTGGCGGTGGTGGGAGGCGAGCTCATATTCTACTTTCCACTCGTATATGGCCTGCAAATTATATGCTGCACATGGTAAATTCGCTGAGATTTTTCTCGTTCATATAAACATGTTTAGCAGTTTAATAATGGCATTCAATTTTCGCTTGGCTTGGAAGTGCAATGACATGCAGAGGTATGCAGTGCAATTTTATGTGGGTGATCTCGAATAATAGCAGCATTATCCAGCTTTCAAGTAATCCTTGGACAAAGTTTGAAGTATAATAGTGGGAGAATAAAACTGCAAGATTAAGACTAGAAATCACTACTTTAGAAGAATAAAACCATTTTTTATATTCACCTTTGTATCAGAAATCGATGGCTGGCTTTGGCGCATTTGCTCTTTTGTAGGGCAAAATTGCAATTATACGATGCAGCACATACAGATTATACACCTGACGCCTCACTGTTTTTTTTTAATATCAGAAGGAGAAAGAAGAAGTGAAAATGGAGTGTCACATTCCAGTTATCAATGTTGGCCATTACATTTGTCATTCGATAACAGGCCACTTATTTGCTATTGTTGAACTTTGCATATATTTTCAGCACCTCAAGAATAAAATACTCTTAAGAATGTCGGTTAAATTTAGGTGAGATCGCTTTGAGTACAAACCAGCAGAAAAATGCTGATATCATATATATACCCATTAAAAAGGGCATTTATGTAGCTAAATTATTTCGCTAAGTGCAAGATGATTTCAACCCCCCCCCCCCCCTCCAAAAAAAAAGGCGTGAGAGGGAACGAGCAGGATCGAAATTCCGACTCACCCTCAATACCTCAATACAATGATATCTCAGATGCATGTAACGTATGTCTCCTGCGCGTTGTTTATTTTCTGAGACAATACGATTCATCAAATATTGTAACAGTAACTCCTACAGTATAGAAAGATAAACTTCGATACAAGATTACTTATGTAACTGCTCTATATGCAACTGGTTCGTTAATTACAACTACAAAAAGGGTCATGTGAATATATTATGTGACCCTGATGCAAAGATATATATATTGGCAACCGCAACATTATTTCTGTCGGTATATTTGGTACAATCTTCCACACCATTTGGCTAATTTAAATGTGTTGGTCAAACATAGAATTATCAATATCCGTCAATGATATTTGAAAAATAAAGCACCTCTTATGTTGTATATTACAAAACCATAAAAAATACATATATATATATACATTCCATTTCACAGCGTGAAAAGATGTATCCATATTATACAAAGAATGTAGCAAAAAGTGTGATCTAGAACAACTTTTCCTGTTGAATCGTAGATGCATTGACTACTGAATGTAGTAGTAAACTGCAAGTGAATATATACACACATATATACATATATACATCTATATGTGTGTGTGTGTGTGTGTGTGTGTGTGTGTATGTGTGTGTGTGTATGAGTGTGTGTGTAAGCGAAAGACACTCTGTAATATACTCTACAGATAGTTATTAGCGAAATAGACAGCATTAATACCAAGAAGTAATACCTATCCATACTTAAACGTGGATGCTTCGTCGTTAGAACTTTATGGTAGTTAACATGAGAGAAATTCTACCATTGGCCTTTGGTGCTCATGTACTCTTGTTTATATCGCCAGTGGGGCTGAAAATTCCCCGCCACATTCAGCGCCGAGAACACTCAGTAATGGAAGATTTTGTTAAAGCAAAATGAGCAAATATTTCAATATCAGTTAAACGCTATCGATAACGAGAAAGATGCGATGGAATCAAAATGTTACTCGTCAACCATTTGAGGTAAGGTATTTCATACTCTTTACTCTTTTTACTCTTTTACTTGTTTTAATCATTTGACTGAGACCATGCTGGAGCACCGCCTATAGTCGAGCAAATCGACCCCGGGACTTATTCTTTGTAAGCCCAGTACTTATTCTATCCATCTCTTTTGCCGAACAGCTAAGTGACGGGGACGTAAACACACCAGCATCGGTTGTCAAGCAATGCTAGGGAGACAAACACATACACACACATACACACACACACACATATATATATATATATATATATATATATATATATATATATATATATATATATATATATACATATATACGATAGGCTTCTTTCAGTTTCCGTCTACCAAATCCACTCACAAGGCATTGGTTGGCCCGGGGCTATAGCAGAAGACACTTGCCCAAGATGCCACGCAGTGGGACTGGATCCGGAACAATATAGTTGGTTAGCAAGCTACTTACCACACAGCCACTCCTGCGCCTATTTATTAGGATAAAGAAAAGTTTTCCAGAATTGGAAGTGCAGCAAATATACCGAAAATCTTTGACAAAAATTAAACGACATGACCATATTAAGAAAAAAAAACAGGCATGGTTAAATTTAGGGATCTTAAAAATTCAAGGCCCCGCTTTCATTCATTACACTAACTGAAGAAGGATCATAAAAACAGGGACTCTATGATTTTGGATGCGGGAAATGTGTTTACGATAAGAATAAAACCTACGATTAGTGGATATAACCGATAATAGTTATTCTCATGAAACGAGAGATAACATAATACTTGTTGCTGTTATCGAAATCAAATAAGCTAACAAAAGCTACAAAACACTTCCGGCAGATGAAGATAAACTAGAAGGTGTATTGTCATGATTATATATACCAAATTTATGGGGTAAATGAATAAATTTGACATCAATCAGACCAGGTGAAATGTTAATAGGAGGATAAAAGTGAGTAGGTATGTTAGGTATGTTTAAATTGTATGTTTCGGGTACCGAGATTCGGTGGTGTGAAAGCGAGACAAAGGTGGAAATTACATTCAATATACATTTACATTGTTATTCAAGGTATATATATATCTGTATATCTATATATCTACGTATCTGTGTATGTATGTACATACAGGTCAACAAGTTGATGACGTCTAGCTCTGCTAGAATGGACAGGATACAAACAGGGGACAGTCATTAGTCAGAATATTGATGACGTCCTTTTCTGCTTGAATAGTCACCTAACAAGTACAGACAGGGGGTAGATCTAATGTAGCTATAAGTCGTGATTGAGCAGAATCTGGATGACATCCCGCTATGCTTGACTAACGAAGCGACTGGTCAAGACAGGAAACAAACAAGAGGGAGTTATAATGCAGCGATTGGTCAAAATAATGATGACGCCCCGTTCCACTTGATTAAAGCAACCTAACGAAACGATTGGTCAAAACATTGATGACGTCACGCTACGCTAGATTGACCACCTAACAGGCATTATAAAACCAAGCATTTCACAAAAAATCACAAGAACCACCCAGCGAACTTCCACCATGGGTCATCACAATTGCTTAAGGTAAAAAGGAATTCCTCGCTCTTTCGGAAACATCAATCTTCTGTATTGACCGCTTGCCACCACTTTGATCTGTTTTTTGTATTGAATACGTATCGCCACCGTGGGCCACTGCATCGAACACTTTGAACATATACTTCAAACTATATATCAACTATACATGAACTATATATCAACTATACATGAACTCTAAGATGTCTGACTCCGTTGTGTATTATAAATGAATTTCTTGTGTTTGACGGCATGAGCTGTCTCTTTTTATATATAACTTTTTTTGATAAGGTTCATTTCAGGAACTGAAACATGTTATAATGTATATATAAAAATTAAAAATTGTATTTTCGAACTTCATTTTTTACAAATATATATATATATATATATATATATAGGTATATATATATATATATATATATATATATATATATATATATATATATTATATATATATATATATATATTATATATATATATATATACATATACACACATATATGCACACACACACACATATATATTCAAAGAGAGTGGTAGAGAGAGATGTGTGTGCACGTATCTGTGTATGTATGTACATACAGGTTTATATGCATATATATATATATATATATATATATATATATATATATAATATATATATATATACAGAGATAATGAGAGAGAGAGGGAGAGAGATGCACATGAGTCGTTTCCTTAATGTGAGATGGCGCAGGTGTTATGCGGATAAAGAACGAAGTTGAGGAGATGGACAGGAAAATCAGAAAAGTGATACCAATTAACAAGAAACTACGTTACCAAAGCAATATTGACAGGTTGTAGGTATCTAGGAACAGGGAGTGGGAAGACGCGTCATAGGATGCAAGATCTGTGTTGCCAATGTGAAGAACATTCTGAGATGGTCCTTCAAACAGCAGAATCTATTCCTGTTTGTCGTTATTAAAATTAACAATAAAATATCTGCCGAAAATCTGATACACCCACAAACATTTAAGAAACAAGATGAAGAAGAAAGAGTTCACAATTGGGACATGAAATAGCTGCATGGACATTATCTCAGAGAAATCGAAGGAAAAGTCAAGATCAACACTTGGAGATGGCTAAGAACAAGTGATCGGAAAGGCGGCACTCAGGCATTGATATGCAGCTCCCAGAAACATGCTCTGAGAACTAATTACACCAAGATCCAAATGGATAAGATCGTAGGATGTGCGGCAGCAGAAACGAAACAGTCCCACTTATTGTGAGTGAATGTAGCAAGCTGGTCCCAAGACACTACAAAAGTTCGCGCGATAACATGGCTAAATTTGTCCACTAGAGGCTATGCGAAATATACGGCCTGGACAGAGCACGGAAATGGTCCGAACATGGAACAGAGTTGGGTTGGGTAAGCTGATTACATTGACACCACGAACAACGAATATAAGATATTGTGGTATTTTACAAATCAATGTGACCCCGTAATCGCGGCTCAGACGCCAGATATTGTTGTGGTAGATAAAGGAAAAAAAGGAAACCATGTTTATAGATATTGCAATAGTTGAGGAGGCATGCATAAGTGAAAAAGAACTAGAAAAGATTGAGAAGTTCAGAATACTAAAACATAAAATTGCAAAAAATGTGGAGTATGAAGAGAGTGTCTGTCATTCAAGTAGCGGGGGTGGGGTATAAACAGCCAAGTTCGAGAAATATGTCAGAGAAATCGGAATTGACATGAGAGCAGAGCAAGCCGGCAAAACAGCTCTGCCGGCGGGGACTGCTAGTATTTCGAGATTGGTGCTTCGATGTTGAATGTCTCCCACGATAATGAGCAACCGAGTATCAAAGCTTATAATGTGAAGCGGAAAGAAACCCTGCGTAACCTCTGAGGTAGGCTGTTGTCTGCTCTCACAGAACGTACTGGAGCAAAGAAGGCCGAACGCTCCGAGATATAAAACAATAATAATAATGATAGTAGTATTAGTAGTCGCAGCAGCAGCAGCAGCAATAGTAGTAGTAGTAGTAGTAGTAGTAGTAGTAGTAGTAGTTTGGTGGTGGTAGTAGTAGTAGTGGTGGTGATGGTGGTAGTGGTAGTAGTAGTAATTGTAGTAGTAGTGGTAGTAGCGGTGGTAGTAGTAGTAGTAGCAGTAGTAGTAGTAGTAGTAGTAGTAGTAGTGATTGTCATTGGAGCCTTAGGGACGACGAGTAGACGGGAAAAAAGGCTTTCAGAAGCAGATATAATATATTAAACTGGCCTACTTTTTAGGAATGGTGAATATCATTCGAAAACTTCTGGATATCTGAGGTTACAGGCAGTGACGTATTTATTCAAGAATAAACCCATTTAAATTTTGGATCATAGGCGTGAGATCCAAAAGAACTTTTAAATAATAATAATAATAGCGATTGTGATGAATAAGGATTGACATTTTTGCAGAACAATTAACGAATGAAATGCAAATTGAAAAATGAAAAAAAGAAAATAGGAAAATATTTATTGTGGAAGACACTAAACTTTACACTGCTGGGTATTTTATAGCTGATTTCATTGTAATTGAATTCGTTTCGCAAAGTATATGAATTAAAATATTGTCGGAGGGAATATGCTGTCAGGAAAATTAGAAACGCTTCAAATTACATTACAAATGTTTACGTAAATCTACTTTATTTGCGAGTTATTTCTGTATGATTTCTGTATGTGTAGCAGCAATGAATACAGTCATATTAAGGTTTGAAGCTTAAAAGAAAAATATATATTCGTAAACTGTAACAGGAATCAAAGCATCGTTGAATTCTACAGATCTCTTTCTACATGAAAATGAGACGAGGCCATTGCCTTACGGATCACTAATTATATGCCTTCGCCCCATTGCAGGCGTAATGTTCATATTCGGAAGACATTACAATACGTGTGATTTTAGTAGCACTTATAGCTGTAGAGTGTAACGTTGGGAGGATCATTTAATGCGTGTGAAATAATACATGCGAAATTAGTGAATAGATTTCAATGGATTTTATTTAGTTTCATCTATCGTCAAATTATAGTCATACATTGCTGAAGTGTGGTTTTGTGTTTCAGCCTCAGCAACTTTGATGTGAACATTCTGCGTATCTTGTTTTAAAAGAATACGCTGGCTATCCAAATTATATAAGACCAGTGTTACATCAAGCGCCCTGTTGTCAGTGCTCAATTGTTGATCATCAAGTAACTGGCTGGGCGTAATCAGCTTATTGGCCGTATATTCTCCAGAGTAAAGCTCTATCAGGCTTTAAATGTGTTTTCAACCCTGAATCATTCGTAAAAAATAATAAAAAGAAGATAATTCTCTTCGTTGCATCCGTTCAAATTACACGCACATGCGAAGTCCATAACATTTGCTCAGTAATTGAGTAGGCATAAGGAATGCACTGCCAAGTTACAGGTTAAATATGCAGCAAAAAACAGCAAAAAGTATATACACCTATCCCTACCGACGGAGTAGTTTTTACACACTCGATTAGTTGAAATTCTAACATTCAAAACGCAAAATATGTCATCATGTATCACCTGATCTGCACGCATACCCATATCGAAATTTGGTGTGGTTACTTTGAAAGAGAATCCCTACCAAACTAACTAAATCCCTCTTTCTGATATTCCCCGATTCTACCCTAAACTGACAGAAATATTCCACATTTGTTTCCCGCTTCCATTTTTAACTCCTAGAAACAACTATATTCATTTACCTCGTCCAGATTTTCATTGTTCCCTACTAGTATCGGAGCGCAATTTTTTTCTTAGTGAGGGATTGATGTATCTCAGCTAAATATCGACTTATTGCATATAAGTATATTAAATTATATATTATAAATTAAATTATATTATATAGGCGCATGAGAGGCTGTGTGGTAAGTAACTTGCTTACCAACCACATGGTTCCGGGTTCAGTCCCACTGCGTGGCACCTTCGGCAAGTGTCTTCTACTATAGCCTCAGGTCAACCAAAGACGAAAACTGAAAGAAGCCCGTCGAATATATGTATATATATATATGTGTATATATATATATGTATATATATATATATAATATATATATATATATATATTATATATATATATATATATATATATATATATATAACGGGAAGCTTTATGAAAATAAACAAAACAGACGAAGGCAGGTGGAAAACAAACGAACAATATATATATATATATATATATATATCTATATATATATATATATATATATATAAAACTACAAAATTAGAGAATGGAGAAACATACTTAAATCAATAAAACATCAACTATCCGATGATACCCAATCAATACTTTAATACACCATTACATATGAGTAAAGGCATTATATAAAATGAGATATACAGTAATAGTAAAAAGATAAAGAGATATATATACATATAACTATGTGTGTATGTGCGATTGATCTGTAGATGCGTGTGTGAATATTGGCTTTTCCGTGACTAACCAACCGTATAATTTTCTTTTGTGATTTAAATTTCAAACCAATAGCCAATCGAATTAATCTAAATTTTCTTTACCTAGTGATCAGCATTTCTAAACTCATAGTTATTTCGATCTTGAAAGGATGGACTTGGTGCTAACTTAACTGTATCTATTATTATTATTATTATTAATATTAATAGTAATTTTTATTAACTTTCATAGCTTTAGAATTTTATGAACTGAACCATGGTTTTAATTATTATTTTTCATCTCCCTATGTGTTAGTTTTTTTTAAAAAAACTATTAGCCAAATATGTATAATATCGGTACTTATTAATATTAGTATATACACTGATATTATTTTTGTTTTATTTTGTTCTGTTTACCTTCCTTTATTGTACCAATAAGTATTATATTATATAAGTGTAGCATTATGATGTATAAGTTTTTTATTTTTTATATTTTAATTTTTTATATTTTTATATTTATATGTATATGGTTTATTATATTTTTCACAATTATAACAATTTAATTTAATTCTCTGAAGAGGCCGTGGGGCATCCTTGTTAATGCCTCATTTATACCTGCCTTTATGGCTTAGAGGTTAAATGAGGTATGACTGCCCACACTGCCGAAACAGCTGTCAGTTTTGATTTAATTGCATATTATATTTGAAAATTTTTTACTTATATCTCTTTATCTTTTTACTATTACTGTATATCTCATTTTATATAATGCCTTTACTCATATGTAATGGTGTATTAAAGTATTGATTGGGTATCATCGGATAGTTGATGTTTTATTGATTTAAGTATGTTTCTCCATTCTCTAATTTTGTAGTATTAATTTACGGTAATATTATTACCTTTACCCATATAATACAATAGATGAACTGATTGTTTGACAATTTTTAACATCTATGTATTAATCTTGTTGGGTACCTATCTGGCAGTATATTGGATATATATTATCCCATGGTGGGTTGAATTTTCAACCCCTATCTCATTTTATAACCATATATATATATATATATATGTATGTATGTATGTATGTATGTATGTATGTATGTATGTATGTGTGTATGTATGTATGTATGTATGTATGTATGTATGTATGTATATGTATATGTTTGTGTGTCTGTGCTTTGTGTGTCCAACATCGCCGCAGTCAAATGACTGAAACAATTAAAAGAAAGAAAAGAATAAAGAATAGATAAATTGTTGACCATATTTTCCAAGACAATTTGTTTTCTTCATTCTTCCATGTCTTATGAAACGCTGTCACTGGAGCCAGATCTTATTCTGTGTTATTCACGGCAGATGACACATTTACAACAAGGAAATGATATTTTAACCTACACTAGCCATGAATAACTTGCAGTTGAATCACCGGTTATTTCCCAATACTTTTCACTCCGTATATGTGGGCACAGAGGTTAGAACAGCATTCATTGTTATTCTTCTCATGTATATTCTTCACATATCACCAATTTACCCCCAAAATTTCACATGCAAACCACTCTATATTGAATACATTTTTTCCACGTGTTTAGTTCGCGCTACACCACTGTATACTAAATGTTAGGTATATAGATCAAATCCTAGTCTACAAAACTAGGAGATCCCTCCCACTGCACACTGTCTTACATCCTAATATAAATCCTAAATTTCTGATGACATGAGACAAAGTAGATTATGATGGAATTAGTAGTAAATCCATGTGAAGATAAATATTCCCGATAAATATCACACGGGTTTGTTTGATTCTCTTGTGTTTACTCCAACTTACACAACGGGTGAACTAAATTCGTTCTCTTTGCAATCGATAAAATAAGTAGAAGTTTTATGAAACGATCAACAGTACAACACAGAAAAGACATACAGGGGTTTTATATCTTCAAAATAAACATCAGATTGGGACTCAAATATTGTATATTATTAATTACATATATTCGATTGACGGAGGTTATTTATGTAGTTAGTAGGCCGAAACTTGCTCACTCCTTAAGCGAGATCTTATCGTATGTATACTTAGCATGCAGAACGTTTCTCTGGGGTATTTTAAATCCGGCAATATTGCTCATATTCATAATCACTTTCACATAACACCATTCTATTATACCAATAACATTGTAGTAGTGATTATGGAGAAGAATGCGCTTCGCTGAAGGGTTTTCATAAGACCGAAACATATCCGTTCCAGACATTTTGAAGAACAGATTTTAATTTGCATTGCATTTTGAATTGCGCTGAATAAACGTTTCTACCAGATGCTCATGTTGGAGATATATTTGATGATATCGCTTTTCAAAATACCTTAGGTCAATTTCTGTTTTCTGACAGTGTGATGAATATCAATTAGTCCAACGTTTTTCAATTCACTTCATGATGTATGTGAGGTCTTCATATTTTGCAACCAGTTTCGAACAAGGTGCGAGTTCACCTGTAAAGTAACATACATCATTATATTAACAGAAAGAGAGATACGCCACAACAGAAGACGAATTAATAATATTGTAAGACTCAAGTATAAGGTAGATGTAATTTATTATCTTTTCGGAGATAATAAACTCAACCAGGTTAAATAATGTAATATATATGAAACAGGGAAATATCTGGAGACGAGCTGAACTCATAATTATTTGAAAGTTGGTTATTGTGTATGTGTATGCGTGAAGGCGAGTGCGTAAATGTAATTATGAATATTGGAAGATTTAAAGATTTATTAGCAGCAGTGTACAATAGAAAATTTTAACATAGACACTTCATATATGTAACGTATTCAGCTCCGAAATTAAATCTGAATTCACAGCCAAACACATCTTAACACTGACGATAATAATGGTTTCAAATTTTGGCACAAGGCTAGCAGTCTCCCGATGGGTGGGTAAGCTGATTACATTGACTGGTGCTTACTTTACCGACCCGGAAGGGATGAAAGACAAAATTGACGTCGGTGTAATTTGAACTTAAAACATGAAGACGGACGAAATGCGACTAAGTTTGCTAACGATTCTGCCAGCTAAGTTTGCTAACGATTCTGCCAGCTCGCCGCCTTAACACTGATGGTAATACCTTTTACGACAGTGGGAGGCGGCGGGCTGGCACAATCGTTAGGACGGCGAGCAAAATCCATAGCGGCATATGGTCCGTCTTAGCGTTCTGAGTTCAAATTCTGTCGAGCTTAACTTTGCTTTCCATCCTCTCGAGATGGATAAAATAAATATCAGTCGAGTATTGGGGTCGATGTAATGAACTTTTCTCCTCCTTCGAAACTGGTGGATTTGTGCTAAAATTTGAAGCCAATATCCTTTAGGGGCAGAATCGTTAGCACGCCGGGAGAAATGCTTAGCGGCATCTCGTCTGCTTTTATGCGCTGTGTTCAAACAACTCCGAGATCGAGTTTGCCTTTCATCCTTTCGGAGTCAATAAAATAAGTACCAGTTGGCTACTGGGATCGATGTAATCCCCTTAGTCCCTCTCTGAAATTACTGACATTGTGCCAAAAGTTGAAACCAATATCGTTTAAAATAGTAAGGTAGTGAACTAGCACAATTGCTACTACACCGGATATCATGTTTTTAATACACTATTTTGGAAAGGATGCATTTTATACCCACGTAGATATATATTTACAAACGTATACGCGAAATGCAGATTTTATCTGATATCGAACTCAGTGAGAGAGAACATAGGCATATTTTTTATATCAACAATTCAAAGTCTATTGAGAGTTTCGCACCGTGGTAGGCTGTTCAATACAGTAGAATGCGGAACGAATCATTGATAAAAAGAAACACAGAACATGAGCACGCACGCACACGCAAAATAGAATGCATTTTCTACAAATTGTTTTGAGAAAAATGAAACACGAAAATATTATAATTGTCATTTTCAACCTACACTGCTTAGTGAGGACGACCATGCAAAATGCTACTATGTTGCAATCTCTTGCAGACTGAAACCTAATCAAAGGAGGATATAAATATTGTAATAACAAAAAAAAAATAATTTTATATTCATATTACGGTGAAGTTAATGCTGAAGTGAGTGTTAAACGACATAGTAATTCGTTTTATTCTTCTCCGTCTCAGATCAAACTGCATCAATGTGAGACTCGAATTTATATCTTCACTGTCGAAATAACATGTAAAAGTCGTATATTAAGAGCTCTTCCAGGAAAAATTACATGTGTCTCCTAAATTAAAGATACTCTGATATTATCTGAGACACAAACTAGACACAAAGAAAGTCGAACGAATTGTGTATGGTAGACTCAGAAATATCATATTTACCCTTTGATGTAGATAATGAAAATTGTCAGATTAAAATAATGATGTGTAGTGGAGGAGAAATGATGATATATCTGTATACATATCTAAATCTAACTATCTATATGTCTATCTGTTTATCTATCTATCATACACTTTAGAAAGTTTATATTAGAGAATATTTCAAACTTCTTTCTCACGCTGGTTTCAATGTAGCTATCGTTAATTCTCCATTGCTACCACACCGTTATTTTACCATTCTACTCATCTTGCTGATTTTCAATGTAAGCTTTGTCACTTCAAGTCTCTCTTTCTCTTATCTCTCTCACTTATTCGATTACAACTTTTTTATCTTTCGCTTTTATCGAATCACATCTACTTTTATGCTGTCAACTACTTTGTCACATACTTTTACTTTTCTTTTCTAATTCTAACTCTTACATGGTTTTATATAAGAAATATTTCCTTCACAATTATCTGCTTTCCTTTCGATTTTCATCTCCATTTAGGTACTTGAATATGGTGGTGATGCTGATTACGATTCTACGTATGCCATGTCGGAAATTTGAGAAAACGATCCTGATTTTATTTAATTTATGCAAGCAGGCAATCTTTGCGGATGCATGCTCAAAGTACAGCTATCACCACAAGTATTCTATTTCATACAAAATATGTCTACAAATAATGTTTCCATAGAAAATTTCACGGGAATGGAAGTTTTATTAGAAGCATACATAGGCGCAGGAGTGGCTGTGTAGTAAGTAGCTTGTTTACTACCCACATGGTTCCGGTTTCAGTCCCACTGCATGGCAACTTCGGCAAGTGCCTTCTACTATAGTCTCGAGCCGACCAAAGCATTGTGAGTGGATTTGGTAGGCGGAAACTGAAAGAAACCCGTCGGATATATATATATATATATATATATGAACAAAAATGGAGTTAACGCAGGTGTAATCAAATATTTTTACTTTCGACACATGTTTCGAAAATTCACTGATACTATTGAAAAGAATAAATGGTATAAACAATGCAATCTTATATATACGGGAAGCTTTATGAAAATAAACAAAGACGAAGGCAGGTGGAAAACAAACGAACAATTGTGTTGTATGGAGCTCAGGAAATATAAATAAAACAATCTTATATATATAAAACAATCTTATATATATATATATATATATATATATATATATATATATATATATATATATATACATATATATTGACAACTGATGCTGGTGTGTTTACGTTCCCGTAACCTAGCGATTCGGCAAAAGAGACCGATAGAATAAGTACTAGGCTCACAAAGAATAAGTCCTGGGGTCGATTTGCTATTTGGCTATTCGATTGATCAGGAATATAAGCCGGCAAATTTTTATGAGCTTCAAGAAAATAGTTAAATCAACAAATTCGTGCTTACTGTTGTTGATTATGAACTAAAAGTGCACTAACTTATAAATTTTAGATATTTACAGGAAGTTCAGTGTCTGCTTTTGCACAGGCTTCAACTAATAAAAAGAGGCCGCAATGCGGCTTCTTCTTAAATTATATCAACCAGCAAAATGCAACAGCACAAAAGAAATGATTAAAAAGCATATTTCTCTCTGCGTTGGGAAATTATGTTGTTTGCCCCGAAGGAAAGAACAAGCTTATAATTAGCTGTCTACTCATCTATCTACTTATATAATAAATAATTCCCATTCAATTTAGAAGACGAGTACTTCAATTTCCATATCTTACTTCTTTCATGTAATACAATTAACTATAAAGGCAGACAGTTGCTTGAGGGCTTGATTTCGAATATTGGTTTCCTTACGGACATAGCTATAGAAGATATTCAAGCATTGTAAAACTCAAAACTCAATATATTTATGCTTCTATAGATAGAACTTGGGTACATATAGTGTTAGATCATCAATGACCATGGAATTGCACCGAGAAAGTTCACCTCCGAGGAACAAATCAGGGTAAGGTTGTATATGGGAGACCAGCATTGACCCATGCATACCAGCCTCCTTTCTTCACGCCACCGGTGGAAAAGGGAAAGGCAAAGACAAGGGCAGATATAGCTGGGTACCAGTGACACCGCAACTCGTATCTACATATGAGTGAACTGAAGTAACGGGAAATAAAGTGACTTGCTCAAAAAGAACAGCCGGTCCAAGCTGAGCCCATTGGAAACCCGAGAAGCGAATACTTTGGAAGTAAAAAAGTTTCCATTCACCAAAATATACCTGGTACAGCTCCGTAATTATTATGTCTCAGTTCCACTAAATTTTAAAGTTTTTGAA
>NC_043008.1:7721798-7724298 GCF_006345805.1 Octopus sinensis
GCTCACACAATCCCCACAAAGTTGTCTATCTTGTAGTAGCCGTCGCAAATCATAGCCGGATAGATAGTAATGCATGTCATGATCATCATCATCTATCTATCTATCTATCTATCTATCTATCTATCTATCTATCTATTTAGTTATCTATACCTACATTCATACATACCTATTTCTTTATTACCCACAAGGGGATAAACATAGAGAGGACAAACAAGGACAGACAACGGTATTAAGTCGATTATATCGACCTCAGTGCGGAACCGGTACTTAATTTATCGACCCCGAAAGGATGAAAGGCAAAGTCAACCTCGGCGGAATTTGAACTCACAACGTAACGACAGACGAAATACCGCTAAGCATTTCATCCGGTGTGCTAACGTTTCTGCCAGCTCACCGCCTTATATACCTACATTCATACATACATTCACACACACACACACACACAATGTTGTAAGAGCTGGGCCAGGCAGCTCCTACCTGGTCGAAAGCCATGCTGGGTATCACTCTGCAAGTTTATACATTTAAAATATTTGACTAAAGTGACCAATTATGGACTAAACTCTTTAAAGATATCTGTTGGGTGTTCAGATATTAGAACTATAATGGAATGTGGAAGCACTCCGTCGGTTACGACGACGAGGGTTCCGGTTGATCCGAATCAACGGAACAGCCTGCTCGTGAAATTAACTTGTAAGTGGCTGAGCACTCCACAGATACGTGTACCCTTAACGTAGTTCTCGGGGATATTCAGCGTGACACAGAGAGTGACAAAGCCGGCCCTTTGAAATACAGGTACAACAGAAACAGGAAGTAAGAGTGAGAGAAAGTTGTGGTGAAAGAGTACAGCAGGGATCACCACCATCCCCTGCCGGAGCCTCGTGGAGCTTTAGGTGTTTTTCGCTCAATAAACACTCACAACGCCCGGTCTGGGAATCGAAACCGCGATCCTCTGACCGCGAGTCCGCTGCCCTAACCACTGGGCTATTGCGCCTCCACAGAACTATAATATATTCTATTGCGATGACACTTGTAGAAATTGGACATACGTTTATGTATGCGAAATAGCATTCTCTGCTCCATACTTCAAAGTGCTAAAATAAATATCAAGATGCGTTAAATACATTTTATGAACATGACAGATAAGACCTGCTTTCTATTTATTGATGATGTTATCTCGTTGTGTCTGCTTACCAGTCTATATAGCTGTGAAATGTCTATTTAATCATATGCATGCGTATATTAGGAAGCTGTTGATTTGTTCTAGAATTTAGCGTATCAGCTAAAAACATTGTCACCTTCATAAATATTTTGAAATGAAGACATTAAAGAGAAGTGTTAATATTTCTAATGTTTAATTGTGTTCAACTACGTCAATATACTTTCCATAATTGCTTCATTAATATGAAGGAGAGGACAAACGCAGGAAGTGATTGATGTTAAAATTATGATGACGTACAAAGATATACGATGGAATTTGGTACTCTTGATTTAAAGTATGACATGAATATCTTAATACTATACCGACAAAAGATATTCCAATAAAATATGTTCTAATAGAAAATCCATGTTTAACTGCGGATGAATGCTATCTCTAAGATATGATGGGTCAGCAAAGGTCTACGGACAATCACTATGTGTATATATATATATATATATATATATATATATATATATATATATATACTATATATATATATATTAATAATGAAATAAAACATATGCATATATATAAACATATATGTACGTACCTACCTCTACATGTACATATACACGCATATATGAGTACAGGACACCAAAGGGACGTCGAACACAAAGAGAAACGAAAACATAGTCACAAACCAAAGGAACTGGACATTTTTTTAAAAACAACAAAAAATGGAATAAAGGACAATTAACACAACGAAAAAACCCCTTCTTCAGTCGCTAAGGTTTCATCTACCCTCTCTCTCTATATATATATTGAATTATGGATCGTCGTTAAGGTCAAAACAGTGCGAAGTAAATGCAAGGTAAATCACAAGAAGACAAATATGTAAATTAAAGTTGATTTACCTTGTTTTCAATATTTCGGGGTTATTAGCCCATTTTCTAGAAATATTGAATACAAGGTAAGTCTACAGTAATTCATATACTTGTTTTCTTCTGATTCTCTTCACACTGTTTTAGCCTAACCCACGATCCTGTATACAGTACATTCTACACAGTGCTTCAGAATAATTATTCCATTATAACATATATACATATATATATATATATATATATATATATATATATATTTATACACACATTATATATACATTTATATTTATGCATATACACACATATGTAGATATATGTATACCTACATATATGTCTACATATATATATGTATGTATACATGTATTTATACATGTATACATGTATTTATATATATATATATTTAGAAATGGAGTTAAAATCAGGTGTTATTCAAATCTATATACTTCCGACATATGTTTCGAAGAACACATTGGTATTATTC
>NC_043008.1:7726798-7789298 GCF_006345805.1 Octopus sinensis
TTTCATGTTCTTCTATGTGCACTTGGAATGTTGTCTGACTTCACACTGAGGGTTAGAAACATTCTGAACTTTTAGAGCTCATATTTCAGAAGAGAAATGACGACGTCTCTGTCGTTTGCAATCATGCGGAACAGATTTGAAACGTGTCACCTATCTGCAGAAATGGACCGTGAATTCTACTCTCAGAGAACGGGCGTCTCCTCTTTCGATTCTCTTTCAAAATCACAAACTTTATACTCACACCAATACATATTCCCAGCTAGTCATGATTATTGAAGTACAAACATATATTTAAACAAAATGTTTGTTTTTTTTCCTTTGATGTAATTACATCTTAAATAGGAATCCAACGAAATTATCCTTACATGGAAGAATGAGGAAATAATAACAAACATCAAATCTAACATGCATCCGTAACATAGATTCTCGGGAAATTTAGTACTTACAACACTTTTTACGCTTAGCTTATTCACACCATCAGAATTTTCCAACTATTAATTGCTTCATTAAAATGCATAATATTTATCAGCGTGAGGAAAATGTCTAAATGCAAGCGAGTTAATTTTTCAGTTAATTAAAATTTCCAACCCACGGTTCTACTTATATCACATCATTATTTGCACCGATAATATATTTGGAAATAGAAATAGGTTTCTTTTTCATTTCCTATTTCAGGAATATTGAAATATCAAGATTTTGAGTCTATTTTACAAAAAGCAATATCTATTTAACGGTTTGATAAGTACGGAACAGTTAGTAAATAGATTTCATGACATGTTATTTTCGACAGTTTTATATTTTTCTATCAAAACAATTTCGTATGACATGCAATGTGAACGCCTCGCAAAGATGACACGAAGAACACAATTTGGAATTCATAATTGTTCATAAGTATTAAGTTACGACTCACTCGTCTAACCAAAACATACTACGTTTCTGAGGCAAATGTTGTAAAGAATTCTAAACAAGTATTACATAGGACCCAGCTTGCTTCCAGTTGAGATCAATTAATTTCATTCCTTATTTTTCTCTTCAGTTGGGGACGGACCCGTGACATCGTGTGACAACAATATTTGTAATATTTATTTCTACCTCATTTCCTCTCAGAGAGGAAAATTGCAACATGGTCAAAATTGGATACTATTAATTCGGGTCGATGAAATAAACAGCTCTTCCATTGAGGTCGGTTGGTATAAATGGTTACGCGTGGTATCTGTTCAGGTTCTTTGATTGCTCAATATATATGTAGTGGAGTTCTAAACATTTAGAACAGGCCCTGGATTTGAAGACAACTCTGTTTCTACCTCTGTCTGTCTGTCTGTCTCCTTCTCTCTCTCTCTCTCTCTCTCTCTTGCTTGTTTCTCATTCCGATGCTGCCTGTCTGAGGAAACATCAAAAACAAAAAATAAAGAAAAAAAACAAGTAATTTTTGTCTAAGCGAAGACTTCAATAATTTACTCTTTTACTCTTTTACTTGTTTCAGTCATTTGCCTACGGCCATGCTGGAGCACCGCCTTTAGTCGAGCAACTTTTGTCGAACCGCTAAAATACGGGGACGTAAACACACCAACATCGGTTGTCAAGCGATGTTGACGGTACAAACACAGACACATAAACATATACACACCTACATATACATATATATACATATATATACATATATATGTACATATATGATGGACTTCTCCAGTTTCCGTCTGCCAAATACACTCACAAAGCTATGGGTGGCCCGAGGCTATAGTAGAAGATACTAGCCCAACATGCCACGCAGTGGGACTGAACCCGGAACCATGTGGTTGGTAAGCAAGCTACTTAACACACAATCACTCTTGCGCCTTATTTAACAGTTTGTTATTTCAAATGGGATATATAAACTTAATACAAATATAATCTTTTATAGGTACATTACCTTTATAACTGATTCTTCATTCATTAATATCTACAGAAAATTGGATGCGCTTAAAAGAAATTCTAGTGAATTTAAATAGAAGATACATTTTTTGCTATGTGCAATATTTTCCTTCTTTAATCTACTTATTGACATGGCAAAATAATTTGGGCTTCCTCGTTTAAAAATCTTTCGCTCACCATAAAAAAGCCAATTTAACCGACTAGATCTAATATAGTGGAGTGCATGAATTCACTTACCCCACGACATTCGGTTACACGACACAGAACATCAATTCTGCAGTCGCATATAATTGATTATTACGACGGTCTTCACATGAAATCTTTATTTGTTTAGTTTTTACACCTTATCGACACACATACAGTGTAGACTAATAAATGTGGTAGAGATTGCAAAGAATTGTAGGCAATAAAAATGTCATCATATTTATAACATGCTCAATAAAGTTAATAGAATAATAGTACATTTGTGGAGGCACATGGCCTCGTGGTTAGAGCAGTGAATTCGCGGTCGAGGGATCGCGGGTTTGAATCTCAAACCGGGTGATGCGTGTGTTTATGAGCGAAACACCTAGTTTCCACACGGCTCCGGCAGAAGGTAATGGCGAACTTCTGCTGACACCTTCGCCACAACATTCTCTCCCTCTTTCCTCCTGCATCTTGCAGCTCACCTGCAACGGACCGGCGTCCCGTCCAGGTAGGGTACCTATATGCCAAGGAAACCGGGAAACCGGCCCTATGCTCCACAAGGCGCAAAAAAGTTTAAGAAGAAATAATATATTTAGCCTACACAAATCTGGTAAATATAAAAAAAAGGCTTAAAGTTCGCGTCTCACCATAGTCATATGAACGACAAACAAAGATTGAATTTCAACGAAGTTAAGATAGATTTTAACATCAGCCAATTGTCATATATGTAGAGTATAGTAAAACCTGAGCTATTTTATTCACGCACCAATCCGTTCTGTAATTCATGTATTCAGAAATAGATAAAACTATCTATGTCACTAGTAGCATTTCATTAAATATTGAATATTACATATGTAATTAATGATCTATTTTATATGCACTTGAGGAAGCAAGTTCAATTGATATGTGACATCAATTATGTTCACATTTCCTATGCGAGGAAGCGGTAAAGTAGGTTTGTCAAATGTCGAGAACTCGCTGTAATTACTTTGCCGTATTCTTGCAAACATGTATAGAAAGACAAAAGCCATCGAATCATTACTGAAGGCTACTAAATCGGTCAAATCGTTTCGTATACTTTCATTCCGGATGAATACGGTGTATAATAACTTTATAATCCTCCATCTGTATACCCGGATTAATATAAGTACACGCACACACATATTTCTATACAACCACAAATATATTTATGTATATACGTATATACATATATACATATATATATATATATATATATATTATATATATATATATATATTATATATATATATATATATATATATATAATATATATATATATATGTATATAACCACTAAGGTGGATACTACTGTAGCTTATAGCCCCAGGAGAACTTCTTCTCCAGCTGGCTATTGACACATGCTCTGTGCCCTATCAGTATTTGCAAAGGGAAGCCATCCTTCCCATCGTCGACCTGACGTGATACGCACGGACGCGAGTTTCTGGGTATTTACCCGTCGTCAGCGCACGACAATCACCCATCTTCGATGCGAATGGGTCCCGATGCAAACACATTATCCTTTTTCCAGTGACGATATATACACACATATATATGCATATTATATGTGCATATATACTTATAACAATAAGGCAGTCGAAGTTCTCATTTTACTGGCCAATATCCCACAACGCTTTCGAGTTACCATACATATATGAATCCATGGAAGTAATCGACTGGAATGTTCCACAGAATCAGTACTCTCCATAGGTTATATGTAAAAAAAGAGAAATGAAGGAGGCAGAGTTTTAAGAGTAGGTATCTTTTGAATGCTGTAGAAGCCATCTCAGGCGGCACCTACCAAACAACAGCTGCAAAATACAAAAAACAAATTTTGTAGCCCTGAAAAGCGAAAAACACAACATCGTACGCATCGGCAGGGAGTTTCTCCCAGATTATTCTCTTCTTGATGACTTCCAACAGGACCCCAAAACATCTTGGTTAACGTACTTCAGTTGATAACTGGATGTGAAATGCTCAGTATGCCAAAACCTATTCATGGGTATGTTACACGAAGATTTGTACATCACATTAATATCTACATGAGGTCCAGCCTTACATGGACTTAGGATCACCACATGACCTTCGAAAGCTATCCAAGAATAGGCGATTGATATAATGAACTTGACAGATAAAAGGAATCAGTAAAGCTCTTCGTGCCATAAGATGCACCCGGTAATGTCAATTATACCACATTTCTGAGGAAAACATTAAACACATGATGGGCAGCTGGTCCTAAATATCATAAAGATACTATGTTCCCTATATAACATGATGTTGTTGGTAGAACTATATAAAATGCCATCTGATGAAAAAATCTTCCAGGTTTCCTTCATACATATCAACACAAGGAACATTCCCATCAAAATATCAGTCAAGACCAAACGAACTATACGGATGTATTTGATTGGGACAGAGCGCAAAAACAAATATCAAAGAGAGCAGCTGCCATGATAATGTGAATATAACTAGGAAAATCAAAGAAGACAGCTGTAGGCATCTTTCTTCAGAATATTTAAGTTTTTTACCCAGGCTATAAATTCACATTCACCAATAATAATTGGCGTCTTCGTTTTTGTTAATGCTTAAGTGACAATTTCAGAAAGGAATGATTGTTAGGAAAAGAAATCAACCACTTAACACGCTTAAGTACTTGGCAATCTTAAAGCAGAACAGTAAACATGTGCAAAAAATTTTCTCAAATTCAGTGTTTTGGTCATCTGTATTCTAAACTTGGAAATGTGTATCATTATTAGTAAGCAACCTCTTCGTTACGAGACTGCAAGTGATTAATCTTTGAAGAGAATATCCAGATACATATTTTCACATATATGTACACAGATGCACATATATACAGAGGGGTCACACTTATATATATTTCTTTACTACCCACAACGGGCTACACATAGAGGGGACAAACAAGGACAGACAGAGGGATTAAGTCGATTACATCGACCCCAGTGCGTAACTAGTACTTAATTTATCGACCCCGAAAGGATGAAAGGCAAAGTCGACCTCGGCTGAATTTGAACTCAGAATGTAACGGCAGACGAAATACGGCTACGTATTTCGCCCGGCGTGCTAACGTTTCTGCCAGCTCGCCGCTTTCTTTACATATACACTTATATAGATTGTCTTTTCGACAACGCAAACTGGAGGAAAAATGCAGATCGTGTAACGTAACGATTGTTTAAGCGAAGGGAGGTATTTCTATTGTGTAATACCATTTTAGCACCACAAAATGCACAGGTTTGAATTGCTGTGTATTGTGACTTCAGTTATTGATGGGTAGTAAGTAGTGCTGTATTGTTAGCCTATAAGATCTATTAAACAGAATACAGTATTATAATATACATAAATGGAAGCATGTCAACATACTCAATTGTTATATAATAGAATGTCGGGGAAATGAAATTAATATTACCAGCGACATTGTCTCATTAAATCTCCACACAATTATTACCAAGCAGAAAATATAGTATGTGTGATGGAGAGTTTGGTGATAAGTATTTATTTCCATGCTTCAAATCTGGGAGCACTCCGTCGGTTACGACGACGAGGGTTCCGGTTGATCCGGATCAACGGAACAGACTGCTCGTGAAATTAACGTGTAAGTGGCTGAGCACTCCACATACACGTGCACCCTTAACGTAGATATTCAGCGTGACACAGAGTGTGACAAGGCCGGCCCTTTGAAATACAGGTACAACAGAAACAGGAAGTAAGAGTGAGAGAAAGTTGTAGTGAAAGAGTACAGCAGGGATCACCACCATCCCTGCCGGAGCCTCGTGGAGCTTTAGGTGTTTTCGCTCAATAAACACTCACAACGCCCGGTCTGGGAATCGAAACCGCGATCCTATGACCGCGAGTCCGCTGCCCTAACCACTGGGCCATTGCCCATCCACGCTTCAAATGTATCTGGTCGCTGAACGTGATCCTCTTCCGTTTGTAATGATAAGAATTCAACGTGTAGGACTTTCCGAATTCTCTCTGCGTGAAGGTTTACAAAAATGCAAAAGTTTTGATGCACTCAACTGTAAAGAAGATTCTCGCTGTTCCAGGAAAGCAGGTGCCCGTCGGTGGTATCGATTGTTAATTTACCGTTCATGCAACGAGCCATATCTGGGACATGGGCTTTATTCGTAATTTATGATAGTTGACTTCGTTGTGTTAGGTCGAATTACTCACGTGCATGTAAGTACATCTCTTTGGACAGCAAAATATTGTAAAGATTTGATCAGGCAAAATAAACATGAATGCATACAGTAACTTACCTCTCCGCAGTTTAAGTATAAGTTTGTGTTCTGCTATAGAACTACCACGGATTGGCAATAAAATTTTCTGCATTTTTCATTGTTCTTCTGTCCATCTAACTGTAGCTCAGGTGTTTCATATCTACAGATAAGCAGCATCTATTGAAAATGTAGGTTTAGGATAAAGCGCACAGATATAAATTGTAAATCGTTCTCTATAGAGAAACCGAATCATTGAAAGTAATTCTGCAATGTCTTCATACAGCTCTCGTAATAATTCATTTATGATATATCGTCACGTATATGTTAATTTAATTTCAAAGAATTCCACTGATTTGAAAATATTTATTTAATACATTTACTTTTACAAATATATTTATGTTCATAAAATACTTGTGATTTCGCAAAAAAAAAAAAAATTATAATGATAAAAAAAACTAAATAAAGCTACAAAAGAAATAGAACTTCTAAATAACTTTCTTGACATATTCTTTCTCGGTGTTTCATTAATTTCATTTTGTAGCGAAAACTCTTAAAGTTTTCTACTATATTATATATCTCGAGTGCCAAGACATCCATAAAAAGTCTGCAGTATATCACTTATAAATATGTTATATGTATTTGTGTAAACGTTTGCGTAACCTGTCATATATACGGTTGTGTGCACAAATATAAACATATACATTTATATAAGTCTTCCTCTTTCTTCTTTACTCTGTTAGTCTCTCTCTGTATATCACTCCTCATATATATATATATATATATATATATATATATACCTACACACATATACATACATATATATATATACATACATATATATATATACGTACATACATACATATATATATACGTACATACATACATATATATATACATACATATATATATATATATATAATATATATATATATATATATATATATATATATAATATATATATATATATATATATATATATGAACATATATACACGTATATATCATCCTAAGAATTCTCGCCGATATTTTACGAGACATTTCGTTTCCAAGGAGAACGTTCTCTTTTCTGCCAATTTCAAAGTCTCAATAACTTAATGACTGCATCATTTATGTGCTTTTATCTAAGAAGTGATGCCGAAGAATGATGTTCATGTAGATTGAAATAACATATATCATACAATATATGTGCCTGGTGGTACCCCATACCCCCACCTACCACCCCACACGCACACTCATACGCTCGGATATATATTTATGTGTATGTGTGTATGTCTATGTGCTTGTGTATATTCATAAATGTTTATAATAGTATGTGCATTATTCTGAATAAATGCATATGTCTACATATATAGGCGCAGGAGTGGCTGTGTGGTTAGTAGCTTGCTAACCACCCGCATGGTTCCGGGTTCAGTCCCACTGCGTGGCATCTTGGGCAAGTGTCTTCTGCTATAGCCCCAGGCCGACCAAGGCCTTGTGAGTGGATTTGGTAGACGGAAACTGAAAGAAGCCTGTCGTATATATGTATATATGTATATGTATGTGTGTGTTTGTTTCTCTAGCATTGCCTGGCAACCGATGCCGGTGTGTTTACATGCCGTCACTTAGCTGTTCGGCAAAAGAGATGGATAGAATAAGTACTGGGCTTACAAAGAATAAGTCCTGGGGTGATTTGCTCGACTAAAGGCGGTGCTCCAGCATGGCTGCAGTAAATGACTGAAACAAGTAAAAGAGTAAAGAGTACGAGTATACATATAGACTCACGGCCATATGGGTATATAGGCATATGATATATACCTACATTGATAAATCTAGTATTATACGTTCCGTCTCTTGAGTAACGTAGCAAAAATGTGAAAACAAATTATCGGTGTGCGGATAGTAAGAAATTCTAGGGGAACTTAAATAAAACCAGAAAGTCCTGCTCCAGCATGGACGCAGTCAACTGAGTGAATCAAATAAATAAAGAAAGAAAGAATAAGGAATAGCATAACATAACTATATACATTTTTGTGTATACTCCATGGGAGATAAAATTGAACACCTTCAAACAGACCTTGAGAAAATGGTAGGTTACTAATATCTGCTAGTGTCTTAATTAGTAGTAGCTAGGGCATGATTTTGGGACACATGATATAAATTAATTTCATCTACTTTGGAAAATGCTATTGTTTTTATTTCTGTTATTAATTGACGAGTCATTGTTCTATTGCTTTATTTAATGAAACCGTTATCCAAGTCTTTAAATGTGTAGTTAATAAACGCACTCCCATCTGAGTTAAATGTCAGCATTACACTCAGCATATTATCAGGTTGATAATATAATTATTTGCTCGTAAGGAAACTAGGAAATCTCGGCACTGATATTTCATTCTACAAGGATTCATAGAACATGGGATATTGTAGAATGTCAAATATTTACATAGATTATAGTTTATCCGGCATAACTAACTTCTACCGGGAAAATAAATATTATTCTATGTGTATGTAATGATCTGAACGTTAATATTTCTCAAAAGTAATGGCACATTTAAAGTTGCAAACTAATTCACTCAAAGAAATTACTGAAAAACGACAAGATATAAGTATATCTTAAAGTAGGCCAGGAGGAGAGAATTTACTTGGATACATAGAACATGGGATATTGTAGAATGTCAAATATTTACATAGAATATACTTTATCCGGCATAGCTAACTTCTACCGGGGAAAATAAATATTATTCAATATGTATGTAATGATCTGAACGTTAATATTTCTCAAAAGTAATGGCACATTTAAAGTTGCAAACTAATTCACGCAAAGAAATTACTGAAAAACGGCAAGAGATAAGTATATCTTAAAGTAGGCCAGGAGGAGAGAATTTACTTAGATATATAACTACAAGGAAAGAAAATTGATATCTATGAATGTGGATGTCTTCACATTTCACATATCCTTTTCTAAGCGATGGAGCGAAATTGTTATATTATGTGAAATAGACATGCGTGATGCCGGAAGGAAATAAAGGGAGAAAAATTTCTTTGTGAATGTTTTGAATCAATTATTTCGAAAATACTAATTTTTACCTAATTGGTAGTGATAAGTGGCGCTATAAATATTCGGATAAATACCTGTGAGAATTCACAGTTTTGGATAAATACCTGTAAGAATTCGCAACTAATGCAAGTCCCTTAGAGAGACAATGATCAGACCTGCTGTCTTAATTATAGTGTGTCTTAAGTTATTTTACTTCTATTCTTAGCCATGATTGAATTTCAATACATCTTATAATGTTTATAACCATCGCCCTCATTTTTACATATTCTTATTTGTAACGTCTCTTTATATGATAATGCTTCGTGTGTGCAAGTCCTTGTAGCTTTTGGAAGAAACAATTATTATACTTACTACAAAATAATTCGAACGTCGGACACAACGGCCGACGGTATATGTCTCAGCTCATTACATTGTCGGTTCAAATACTACTGATTCAAATTTCGGGGTAAGCATAAAAGTGCCCCGAAAAAACTTTGTGCTGACGTTAGAAACAAAAGTTATTAATACAATTATAATCGTTGAAGTGGTGAGCTGACAGAATCGTTAGTGCACCGGGCAAACCAGCAAACTAAGGTGGCACTAGTTTACTGGTCATTCTTCAAAAGCCTGTAAAGAATTCTTGCAGTTCCAGGCAACGTTAATTTCTGTAGGTATTCTATCTTAACATTTCAACCAATCTTTTTCAGCCATGTTAATAGCTGAGTACTGATACTTCCAAGTACGCCAATTACTATTGGTATCACGTCTACTTGCCTCATTGACCCCAACCTTTGTATTTCCCGCTTCAGATCGTCATAGTCGTTCTTTGAGCCTGTCAACATCGGGCTATTCTTATTTTTTTATTGTTGTTTTTGTTCTCATCGTCATCATCATCATCATCAACAACAACATCATCATCATCAGCCTCATCATCATCATTATTGTTGTCTAAGGCGTCAGGCTGGCAGAATCAGTACCACGCCGGGTAAATGCTTTCTGGCATTTCGTCTGTCTTTATGTTCTGAGTCAAAATTCTGCCAAGTTGACTTTGTCTTTCATCTTTTTAACACTGGGGTCAATCTAACAGACCTAGCCCCGCCCCGAATTTCTTTGGCCACCGTCCCATAACATCATTCTCCTGGTCAAAGCTATATTTTCCAAAGATGCAGTACCTTCTTTTAGATTCTATCAATATCATAATATTTGTGTATATGTGTGAGTATATGTATATACGCATGTGCTCATATATATACATGATGTGTCTGCAAAGCGTGATTTCTTCGAGAGAATGTGATATATAGTTAGTAGAAACATGGATGTTTTCGAATAAAAATAGAGACTGTTTTGTTTTTAATTGCTGTTCCTTTCTTTTTTACCTATTTTCCTCATTGTATTCACCTTTAATTGAATTTTCGTTATTATCTGAGCATAAATGTCTTGTATTTGTTATAATATCTTATTCAACCGAAAGGTAAGTTGTAATAACTTAATGAAGAATTTAGAGTCCGAAAAATGAATCCTTGGATACTCTTAGAAATCTCTCGGAATGGTCGAGAATGTATAGCGATCTGTATGCTCTCAGCCGCAGTCATATAGCAAAACAGTCCATAGATGCAGAGAACATTCAGAAGCAAGAAAGATATTAAATTTCCTAAATTATTTCGGAAAGGATTCAATATGTTTGAGCTTGGTAGATCACTATGCCTATCAGAATAAAATTCAATGTCAAAGTTTAGAAGATCCGGCTAAGCTACAAATTTTGGCATAAGCATTCGCAAAAAAAAAAAAAACTTGTATAACGCATTAGTCGAATCTGCTGCTTGCATACTAATATCATATTATTTCTGCGAAATTTATTTGTCAAACATGTGATATTCGCTCAAGTCGAGAATCTGAGGGTCTGGGTAAGGTTGGAGTAAAAGTAAACAGTTTTAAAAAGGAAATATTCTTTTTTAAGCATAATTTGCAATAAATTATTCGTATATAATATGCAGTTGAAAAATATCTGAGACAACTGGACAGTTTCTAAATGTTTGTTTATATCCCCACGGCATTCGAATCATACACATTCGTGAACTTTACATATATTTGTCGACCCATAAAACCTCCAGTTTCTTTTGACTGTCTTTTTTTACGTGATAAATATACATTTCGTTTCTATGTGAAGGAATCAAAACTATTCGGGATATAGTTTATCATTTTTAACTTTGCGAATTTCGCTTGCCTAATCACACCAAAACATAAATATCTTCTACTCAATTTATAATTGAATCCTACTGGGGTAGAACTCCACGCATTGTAGCTGAAATACTAGCTAAACGATCGTTTTAGCTACATCGTTCTAATATTTAATTCTTCCTCTATAATTTTGTATCTACGCTCCAGAGCTTTCCTGAGTGTGGTAAATCAGGAAATATTTACTTTAATCAAATACAAGCAGCAATATATTATAACAGCATAATTATATAAAATGGCAATAAATATTGTTAGTTTTCTGTTATTGATTAGAGAAATGTAACGACATTCGTGCAATTAGTTTTATGAGGGAAGTCGTAATAAAACGGCGGTGTTTGAGAAATTGGAAGAGAATATTAAACGATAACTACTATTTCCGATCTGATTCAGCACACATCCCTTTATTAATAACATTATACTGGACGCAGCTTAGTTTTATTCCTCTTTACGTTTTAATGACTACTATATTCAACCTCAACGCCGAGTACCAATACACATATAAGTAGATAGCTTTAATGGTGACGACTCTTTAAGGTTTAGATATTGATTCACAAGTAATAATACTCTGAGAGTGTTTGACTGAGAACTATATGTTCAAGACAACAGACACTAACGCTTGAACATTTATAAAACTGATTATAAAGAATAGATTTTTTTTTACAATGATAGAAACTGTATAGAAATAATTGCTATAAAAACGATAATGCTCTAAACCACAACACAATTCGCAAAGTCTTCATTTGAGTAACCCAAATACACGGTCAACATCTTCTTCAAATTCCACCTAACGTATTAGACCGAAGTATGTGGTATAAATAGTATAAATGGGTTTTATTATCATCTATATACACAATACTAGATGGTCAGCATTGCAATACCATTACGAATAATTATAAGAAATACTGACGATAAAGTCAGTAATATTCTATTACTGATATGAAATTCAGTAACTCAAAATTGAGTTAATCTCTGAACGGTGGTGTATATCAAATTTGTTGAATGTTGATGTGTCATATCTATTCCATGGCAACAATTATATCGGCCAGAGAACTAGGTTTCATCTATATTTCAGAGCTTGTTCATTTTCGTTTTTCATTTGTTTGTTTTTGTAAATCATTTGCTCAGGACCATAATTAGTAATATGAGTTGCAATAGTGAAACTAAATACGAGGAACAGTAAAAATGATGTTTAGATGTTTTCCTAGTGTTCATTGTTTATCTGAATGTATGGCGATTCATAAACAAAACTGGAGGAGGTTTAAGACTGACAATAACACAGTGTGATATCTGCTGTTCTTATATACGAAAAAAATATTTTCTGTACACAAACTATTTGGTTCGAGATTGATAATTGTACGCGTGTCACTATTTGCTCCTTTCGGCTGAGAGTGGCAGCTGTTGTTTCGCAGATCCTGCTTTAATTATCTCTGGAAACTTGTATAAGCATCTAGGTGTCTGCGGCTGGTGTACATATGGTGAGTATGGAAGTTGATGTTGATGTTTTATGGCAGCAATGAAATATGATCTTTAAATGTCTGTCTAAATTTTTGTTTTCATTGATATTTTTTGCATCCGACGGTGGTTCTTTTCCAACTTACAGAAATATATATCGTAGTAATTTGCGTATTCTGTAACCTAGCTATGTTTGTTATATAGTGTAAGCCGCTTTGTTATGGAGACAATTTAGTTTGGAAATCATGAAAACAGAATGGATATCGCGATACTTGAAACCTAAATAACTATTTCGCTACTAAAGGCAAATATATCAAAAGCCTAAAAGCCATTATACCATCAAACTAAGTAGTCAGCCTTTGATGATATTTATCAGAAAACACATAAACCTAAACGTTAACGGCCACCGTTCTTTTGAACGGATTTTTCGTTAAAAACAGGAAGTCATACGTGCCTTATTTGATAACCGATATCTTCCTATATCATTCAACGTCCTACGGTCTTCTTTATAGATATTGGCCTTCGAGCAGTCTCTAAACTTGTAGTTACATTTATATTAACATGCGCAACATATCACACATTAGGATTCCGATTTAAATCTCAGGTTTTCAAAGTGAAATTCTTAACTCCAAGGCTTGACCTGAAACGAAATAGATCACCTGTATTTTGAAAGACGACTAATATAGCGCCAGTGTGAAAAGTTATATGTTTCTGTTATTAATTACTTACAGAAGAAAGACACTTAAAAATTTGAGCTTAGCTGATCCTAATATATAGGAATAAACCCATGACCAGAAAATAGATAAGTATACGCAAATTACTCATTGATGCATTTGCGATAGATTTCCTACAAAGACAAAAAAATATTTATGTAGAGGGATCTATTGATTTAGCTATTAAGATTGAGCCAAATTATTAACATGCAACATAAATAGCAGGAAGATTGGTGGGTCTCTCGTTTAGGTTTGGTTTTGCATAACGAGCCATTTACACCGTATAACAAGATTTTATATGTTTTTATGCCTTCGGTTAGAAAGTGTTATTTCAGATTTTCCTCCACCTACAACACAAAGGAAATGACTACTGTTCCCTTCAGGCTTCGCTTTTGTGACATGGATATTTTCCATTACATTTCAGACAGATTCATCACTGAGTTGCTGAAGCGGAAATATCATCATAGCAAATATTCTGCACAAAGTCACAGACTTACTTGTCAGTTGCTTCACCTACAACGTTTGAATGGTTGTCCCTTAATGGCTGAGAAAATGTGCCTCTATGATCATCAGCAGGAGTAGTGGGGAAGCATCATAACCATGTGCTCAGAGCGATTCTTTGGCGTTTGAATAAATGTAACAAAAGTAAAGTTGGAAGGAAATATCAGCTAATTTAGGCACATTCTTGGAGTAAGCAAATAGGGGATAACAGATGATGTGTGGTATTTTGACAGGGTGCTTATTTTCCTAGTCCTATCCATTATTGTCATTGTGACGAACAGTAATTGTCGCAATGACAACCGCTGACGTTCAGATTTATAACAAGTTGTGTATAATAGCACTGACGAGACGAGTGTGTTTACTTAAGCAAAATCCATGACCAAGCATTTCGAAGTGTAACAGCTGATATTCTGTAAAACAATTGCTAAACATATTCATATTGGCATTGAACACCGGAGTTTCGTAACTTTAGAAATATTGAAGCTGATTCTGTAAGACAAAAGTGGTTTCAAAATTCTACAGGTAAGATAAGGAAGTGAGAGAGTTCTTCCAGAACACTGCCTGAAAACCTGCTTCCAATTCTATACACACCAGGTGACATGTGAATATAATTCGTTATTGAACGATAGTTAATTAACTTTAATCCTTAAAGTATATTTTCTCGTGCTAAAAGGCACATGAACATATTCTTAAGTCAGAAAACGATGCATATTCAATTGAAATATGTATACATAATAAATGTATCTGTATGTATTTTAGTGTGTGTGTGTTTATGTGTGCGTGGGCACGCACGCGTATTGTCTTATGTGTGAACGTTCCTGCAAAATTTGTTCGATGAATACACTATTCATTTTGAAAAAAATGTGGATCAGTTTAGTAAATTAATCGCTGATATAGAATTTTAGCGAAGTTTTAATTCAATATGTTGTTAAACGTGGGCGAGAAAAAGATTTAACATTTCTCTCCATATATTGAGTTGATGTAATACACACACGAACACACGTATACAAACACACACTCTCACACATATGTATGTATTTATGTGCATGTATATAGATCAATAGACAGATAGACAGACAGACAGATAGATATAGATATATATATATATATATATAGAGAGAGAGAGAGAGAGTGAGAGAGAGGGAGAAAGTGAGAGAGAGAGATAAATAGGTAGATAGATTGATAGATAGATAGATAGATAGACAGATAGATAGATAGATAAATAGGTAGATAGATAGATAGCTAGATAGATAGATAAATAGATAGATAGATAGATAGATAGATAGATAGATAGATAGATATAAATAGATAAATATAAATAGATAGATAGATATAAATAGATGGATAGATAGATAGATAGATAGATAGATAGATAGATAGATGGATAGATAGATAGATAGATAGGTAGACAGATAGATAGATAGATAGATAGATAGATAGATAGATGGATAGATAGATAGATAGATAGGTAGACAGATAGATAGATAGATAGATAGATAGATAGATAGATAGATAGAAATAGATAGATAGATAGATAGAAATAGATAGATAGATAGAAATAGATAGATAGATAGATAGATAGATAGATAGATATAAATAGATAGATAGATAGATAGATAGATAGATAGATAGATAGATAGATAGATAGATAGATAGATAGATAGATATAAATAGATATATAGACGGATAGATAGATAGATATAAATAGATAGATAGATAGATAGATAGATAGATAGATAGATAGATAGATAGATAGATAGATAGATAGATAGATAGATAACGTTAATAGTTGTATGATTTCTGTCACGTGGATCAGGGAAATGCTTACGTCGGTAAATGTGATTTTATGTTTTATTGAACATCCATCATAAACGTCAACG
Organism: Octopus sinensis; assembly: GCF_006345805.1. Lineage (NCBI taxonomy): Eukaryota > Metazoa > Mollusca > Cephalopoda > Octopoda > Octopodidae > Octopus > Octopus sinensis. The sequence continues at coordinate 7,742,941 of NC_043008.1, forward strand.
CATTGCATTTATTTTTGTTGCAAAAGTTTTAATTCTAGAAGATATGTGACAGAAGTGTTTTGTGAGAGAAACTATGTTAGTCAGGATTGATTAAATTTGCTTACATTTACAAAAATCTCTACGCAATTAGAAATGCATGTATTAACCCTAAATTGCAAAACAATAAATTCGTTTAGAGTATCTGCTGAATCTCATCACGATGTGATAAAAGCTAAAGCATATGTAAACAACATATACAATAATATATAGGGCGGCGAGCTGGCAGAAACGTTAGCACGCCGGGCGAAATACGCAGCCGTATTTCGTCTGCCGTTAAGTTCTGGGTTCAAATTCTGCCGAGGTCGACTTTGCTTTCATCTTTTCGGGGTCGAGAAATTAAGTATCAGTTACGGACTGGGGTCGGTCTAATCGACTTAATCCGTTTGTCTGTCCTTGTTTAGCCCCTTGTGTGTAGTTAAGAAATATGTACAACAATATATAACAACCTGATGTTAGTTCTTGGCACACTTTCTGTGTCTCGCAAGTATTTGCAGCAATATCCAACCCAACAAAATTTACTTTCGATGGGTTAGCAGATTATTTCAGATTGATTTAGCGGAATGATGTGATTTATTAAGCATCTCAGAGATTTCTAGTTTTGTTCTAGCTCAGATGTTTTTCAATGCAACAGAACATAATGGGACAATTCAATAATTGTGACGGAAGATTATAAGTTCAAGATAGCAATTTGTATATCTTACTTAACGTGGATATACTGCAGAAAACCACAAAACTGCGAAATCTCCGTCAAGAAAGGATTTCGTATAAAGGTATATTACGTCTAGCAATTTCATCGTCGATGCTACAAGCTTTTATTCTTCTACCGATAAACTTCTCTGCATTTTAGTATTATATATTTATCTGAGATACTTTCTCGAGACAATTATTGCAGCATTTTGGCTTTCAATATGCAGAATGCAAATCTCACATGTATGTTATAATGTTAGTGAAAGGAAGGCGGTGACTGGCATTTCGCCCATCATTACGTTCTGTCATTCAAATTACGTTCCGTCGTTCAAATTCTGCCGAGCTTAACTTTTCCTTTATCCTTGTGGGATCGATAAGATAAGTTCCAGTTGAGCACTCAGATCGATGTAATCGAATTATTCTCTCCCAGAAATTGATGGTTTACGCCAAAATTGGAAACAATTGTCCGCAAAGAGTTTGAATGACAACTTGGTTTTACTACGAAAATCTGACATATTTGGGTTTTATTCAAAATATGTTGAAGTATGGAAAGGAAATAGCGTTAATAAAAGGTCTACAAAATTTCCTCTGAACTTACAACACATTTTTAATGAGCTTGTTAGAAATGGCTGCATATATTAGGAGTCTGTACACTGTAGATATTGTTCTGCAAAAAATAATGAGCTATCAAATAACTGTGTGGAAAAGGTGAACAGGCGCAGAAGTTGAAGGATGCGGTTGGATAAATACATATATACAAACATCCCCTCTCTCTCTGAAACACACACACATATGCATACATACAGATGTATATATACATACGTGTCTATGTGAGTATGATTGTGTGTGTGAGTGCATGTGTGTGTATGTGTATGTGTGTGTGTGTGTGTGTGTGTGTGTGTACGACGGAGGCATTAGAAGGCATCACTTCGCAAGAATCCCAGCACTGCTTCGAACAGTGAACAACGTGTCAGTACTGATGCATTGCTTCAAATGGAGAATACCTTGAAGGCGGTAAAAGTGTATAAAATAACATGGCAAATTTCCGGTTTCTCTTTTGAACCCTATCCCCATATACACACACACAGATTGACGCTTGTGCATTCATATACATAGGTCTGTGTATATTTGTTGTTCGTATGTATGTCATACTATTTATTTGGTGGTTCTAAATCCCATTTATTTTTGTTTTTCTTTTACCTAACACTATATTATTCTGATGGACCACCATTTCCACTGAACGTTCAAAAGCGGGTTTTATAAATACTTCGTTTCCAATGTCTATTTTGCTTTTCACACATTAACTTATATAGGTTTGCATTATATTCTTTTCTTCTCTAGGCACAATGCTCGAAATTGGGTGGCGGCTGCCAGTCGATCAGATCGAAACCAGTACACAACTGGTACCTAATTTATCCACCCCGGAATGATAAAAGGCAAAGTCGACCTCAGCGGAATTTGAACTCAGAACGTAAAGACAAACGAAATACCGCTAAGCATTTCGTCCGGCGTGATAATACAGTAATATTTAGATTCAGATAAGGGGGTGAGCTTGTAGAATCTTTAGGACGCCGGGAAAACTGCTGAGCCACATTTTCTCCGTTGTTACGTTTTGAGTTCTAATTCCACCGAGGTTGACTTTGCCTTTCATGCTTCCGTTTTCGATAAAATAAGTACCAGCTAAACACTGTAATCGAATTACCCTCTCCCTCAAAATTGCTTTCTTTTGCCAAAATTTCAAATCAATATTTAGATTCAGAAGATCTTAATCTATAAGCTACATAAAATTATTGGTCAAAGCAAGATCATAGCCTGAAGGTGACTTTTAATTTTGAGCATATATAAGTACAGCTTTGCAACGCAATATCGGAGAAACGAAATAGGATCTCCCAGTAATAGGAGTTATTGGACACTTAAGAATGTCTCCGATAAAGACGTTAATCCTTCCTGTTCGCTTAAATCTATGTTTATGTCAATTAAAACGAATACATTTATTTCTTATTTATGAGAATCTTCCCCCGTCTTATAAACATCGTCATCGTCATGCAGATCACGTCCTATTATAACACATCCCGTTTTGTTTAGCTTTCAGTGCACTTTCCTTTTCATACATGCATGCACATGTACTATTAACTTATCTACCTACCCACCTACGTAAATACATACTTTCATATACATAATACACATATGTATGTGTGTGTGTGTACATATATATATATATATATATATATATATATATATATATATATTAGAGGGAGAGCCAGATATCTATCTATCTATCTATCTATCTATCTATCTATCTATCTATCTATCTATCTATCTATATATCTATCTATCTATCTATCTATGGCGAAAGAATGTATCTGGTGGACGCGTCTGAAAGGATTAGAGACAAACACTTTCCTCTCTGGTCCATCTCTCATCAACTTCTTCAAGTATCACTTGAAGAAAAAAGTGAGAGTAGAGAGGCAAGTTTTGTCTAGTGAATGTTTTAAAAAATGATGGGTGAATGTAGCAAGGATGGCATGTATGAATGACGAAGCCACCTTGACTATGATTCTATGAACCGTAAAATTAATACAGAGAGTTGCTTATTTGCAAAAAAAAAAGAAATATAACATGTGACTTCATTGACCGAGGTTACCGTGGTCTTTTCCGTAGGCTTTTTTTTCCACGGGTAAACCTCACCTGTCCTCCCCTTTACACTTCATATTGACATTTCTTTGATAACGATCCCTATTGATCAATTTTTTTTCCTCTCACCCTTTTTTTTTAACCCCCCCTTTTTTTGTCCTGTTTCTCTCCTTTTACGATCCCTTTTGATCGACCCCCCTTTTCTATTTTTTTTTTATTTTATTTGTTATTTTATTTTTTTTTATCTTTATTTTTTTTTTTAAACCTTCAAAAGAAAAGCTCTACCTTGTAATTTGTTCTATCTGTGTGCAGCCCTGTGTGGCTAATAAAGAAACATATCTCTCTATCTATCTATCTATCTATCTATCTATCTATCTATCTATCTATCTATTATCTATCTATATATATATATATATATATATATATAGTATGTGTATATGTATATATATATAAAGATATATAGATAATTAGATAAATATATATATATATATATATATAAAAGATAGATATATAATTAGATAAATAAATAAATATATATATATAAAGACAGATAGATAATTAGATAAAAAGATAGAGTAGATAGATTGATAGAGAGGGAGAGAGAAAGAGATAGATAAATAGATAGATAAATAGATAGATAGATAGATAGATATGTTTCTTTATTAGCCACACAGGTCTGCACACAGATAGAACAAATTACAAGGTAGAGCTTTTCTTTTGAAGGTTTAAAAAAAAAAATTTAAAAAAAAAATAAAAATAAAAAAATAAAAATAAAAAAAAAATAAAAAATAAGAAAAAAATAAAATAAAATAAAAATAAAATAAAAAAGGGGGGGTCGATCAAAAGGGATCGTAAAAGGAGAGAAAGAGGACAAAAAAAAAATAGATAGATAAATAGATAGATAGATAGATAGATAGATAGATAGACAGATAGATAGATATGTTTCTTTATTAGCCACACAGGGCTGCACACAGATAGAACAAATTACAAGGTAGAGCTTTTCTTTTGAAGGTTTAAAAAAAAAAAAAAAAAAAGGGAAGGGGGAGTTTCGATCAAAAGGGATCGTAAAAGGAGAAAAGAGGACAAAAAAAGGGGGGGGTTAAAAAAAAAAAAAAAAAAAAAAAAAGGGGGAGAGGAAAAAAAAATTGATCAATAGGGATCGTTATCACAGAAATGTCAATATGAAGTGTAAAGGGGAGGACAGGTGAGGTTTACCGTGGAAAGAAAAGCCTACGGAAAAGACCACGGTAACCTCGGTCAATGAAGTCACATTTTATATTTCTTTTTTTTTTTTCTTTTTTTTTTTTTTGCAAATAAGCAACTCTCTGTTTTCGATTTCTGGGTTCATAGGACTATGCTCAAGGTGGCTTCGTCATTCATACGTGCCATTCTTGCTACATTCACCCATCTTTTTTTAAAACATTCGCTAGACAAAACTTGCCTCTCTACTCTCACTTTCCTTTTCAAGTGGTACTTGAAGAAGTTGATGAGAGATTGACCAGAGAGGAAGTGTTTGTCTCCAATCCTTTCAGACGCGTCCACCAGATACATTCTTTCGCCATAGCCACAAGGATGATGAAATAGCTCTTCCTTCCCGTTTGAAGGAAGGAGGCGTGACAATATTGACGATAGACTCAGCTGATAAACCGACTCGTCCCACACGTGACAGCAGTTGTTCGACATAAGCCCACAGGTCGGAAATTGTTGGACACTGAACGAGTGCGTGCAGAACGGTTTCGTCGCTCTGACCGCATCTCGGGCAGGTCGGCCCCGTGTTTCTCGAGCCGTGTCTGTAGAGCTTATCCCGAACGGGTAGCGCTTCTCGGTAGCACTGCCAGGCCAGGGATCTCTGGAAGTTGTCCATGGGCCCTGCCCGAAAGTCGTCCCGAACAGGGGGGGTCAGGTACTCCTCGTCGACGTCCAGGTTCGCCCCGAGCTCGTCGTCGTACCTCCCCTCCACTAAACCCCTATAGAATGCTTTGGTTGTGTTGAAGTCACTTAAGGTCGACCCAGGACGGCAGAGTTGCTTGAGAGCAACGCGACACTCGCGGTGCCATTCGCCCTTCCTCGGCCTCTTTTGATCCACGACTGCAGTTCGGTCATGGAGACGAGCTGCGGGAAAGCGTGCCTCACAAACGGCGACCACACCTGTTCACCGTCGTCTACATAGAGCCAGAGATGTCGCAGTCTCAGCGCGTGTCTGCGCATCATCAACCACGGCATGCCCAGCCCTCCTTTTAACGGGTGTTGACAGCAAATGGATCGCCTGACCATCGGGACGCATCCTTTCCACAAGAAGCGAAAGAGGATGCGTTGTAGTTTGGTGATGGTAGGGTCGGGACAAGGTACGACGGTCAGGCGGTAGTAGTAGTAGATGACGGACGCGATGTCGGTTCGCCACCTCCGCTCGACCTTTTAGGGACAGTTTCTCTCGGCCCATTGCCGGGCGAGAGTGACCACCCTACTCGTTATCTCGTTCCAGTTCTTCTCCACTTGGAGGTCCGGACCGAACCAGACCCCGAGCAACTCAACCGGGCCGTCGGTCCAGCGTCCCACGACGGAGGCGCTGGTGGACGGCATGGGCTTGCTTCTCCAGGTGCCTAGTCGCAAGCCCCTGACTTTTCCCGGTTGATTTTCGCTCCTGTCACCGCTTCGTAGTTTTTCAGTGTCTCGCCGACCAGCTCGATGTGCTCGTGGCTAGACACTATGACGGTGACGTCGTCCGCGTATGCAGACACGCTCGTCCCGCATCCCAATACTCGCGGGATGCCCCTTAGAGTCGCCAGCTTCCGCAGTAGTGGCTCAAGAGTCAATACGTATAGAAGCGCCGAGAGGGGGCATCCCTGACGGACCGAACGTGCAATGTCGAAAGGTCTCGATAGATGTCCATTTACGCGAATTACCGAACGGATGCCTCTGTACAAGGCAGCTATCCAGCCGCGGAAGACGGGACCGAAACCAGCCGCTCTCAGGACTGCTTCCAAGTATCGATGGTCTACCCTATCAAAGGCTTTCGATTGATCCAAGTTGATCAGGGCCCCACCCATGCCAGGTTCGTTAACTACCTGTCTATGATGTAGCGCATCAGATGGAGGTTGTCATGGATGGTCCGGCCTGGCACGGCGCATGTTTGCGCCTTGTCGACCAGTTTCTCGATGACAGCGCCAACCTCTTGGCTAGCACCTTGGCCAAAATTTTCAAGTCTGCATTAAGCAGAGTGATGGGCCTAAAGTTATCTATTACATTTCCCTTGTTTAGATCTTTCTTCAGCAGTGTTACGGCTCCTCGGCTCACAAAACCAGAATGCTCCCGTTTTGCTGCCAGTTGCAGTACACCGCCGCCAAGAGATCTCCAAACAGTCTGGCATACAATTGTAAAGCTCGTAGGGTAGACCATCCAAACCCGGTTGATTTGTCCCTCGAGCATTCTGCCATCGCTTCCCGCACTTCCGCCGCCGTGATGGCACCTTCGCAGCACCCTGCCTTTCTTGTCGAGAGTCGTGGTAGGCTATGTAGGTAGGCACTGAAGTCCACCCTACGTTCTTGCCCTCCACTCGTTCCGAACAGTCGGGCAAAATGCTGCTGAAAGGCCTCACACATTTTACTTGGCTCGAGCAATTCGCGCCCCTGTTCATCTACCAGTGACCGAATGGTGGCTTTGTTGCCCTGTTGCGCCTCTGCCACCCGGGCCTCTCTCGCGGCTCCAAGATAGATAGATAGATAGATAGATAGATAGATAGATAGATAGATAGATAGATAGATAGATAGATAGATAGATAGATAGACAGATAGATAGATAGATAGACAGACAGATAGATAGATAGATAGATAGATAGATATATAGATAGATAGATAGACAGATTGATAGATAGATATATAGATAGACAGATAGATAGATAGATAGATATATAGATAGATAGATAGATAGATAGATAGACAGATAGATAGATAGATAGATAGATAGACAGATAGATAGATAGATAGATATATAGATAGACAGATAGATAGATAGATAGATAGATATGTTTCTTTATTAGCCACACAGGGCTGCACACAGATAGAACAAATTACAAGGTAGAGCTTTTCTTTTGAAGGTTTAAAAAATAAAAAAATAAAAAAATAAAAAAATAAAAAATAAAAAATAAAAAAAAATAAATAAATAAAATAAAATAAAAAATAAGAAAAAATAAAATAAAATAAAAATAAAATAAAAAAGGGGGGGTCGATCAAAAGGGATCGTAAAAGGAGAGGAAGACAACAAAAAAAAAGGGGGGTTTAAAAAAAAAGGGGGAGAGGAAAAAAATTGATCAATAGGGATCGTTATCACAGAAATGTCAATATGAAGTGTAAAGGGGGGGACAGGTGAGGTTTACCCGTGGAAAGAAAAGCCTACGGAAAAGACCACGGTAACCTCGGTCAATGAAGTCACATGTTATATTTCTTTTTTTTTTTTTTTTTTTTTTTTGCAAATAAGCAACTCTCTGTATTAATTTTTACGGTTCATAGAATCATAGTCAAGGTGGCTTCGTCATTCATACGTGCCATCCTTGCTACATTCACCCATCTTTTTTTAAAACATTCACTAGACAAAACTTGCCTCTCTACTCTCACTTTTTCTTCAAGTGATACTTGAAGAAGTTGATGAGAGATTGACCAGAGAGGAAAGTGTTTGTCTCTAATCCTTTCAGACGCGTCCACCAGAGATACATTCTTTCGCCATAGCCACAAGTATGATAAAAATAGCTCTTCCTTCCCGTTTGAAGGAAGGAGGCGTGACGATATTAACGATAGACTCGGCTGATAAACCGACACGTCCCACACGTGACAGCAGTCGTTCGACATAAGCCCACAGGTGGGAAATTGCTGGACACTGCACGATTGCGTGCAGAGCGGTTTCGTCGCTCTGCCCGCATCTCGGGCAGTCGGCCCCGTGTTTCTCGAGCCATGCCTATAGAGCTTATCCCGAACGGGTAGCGCTTCTCGGTAGCACCGCCAGGCCAGGGATCTCTGGAGTTGTCCATAGGTCCCGGGCCGAAAGTCGTTTTGAAACAGGCGGGTCAGGTATTCCTCGTCGACGCCCAGGTTTGCCCCGAGCTCGTCGTCGTACCTCCCCTCCACTAATCCCCTATAGAATGCTTTGGTGTGTTGAAGTCACTCAAGGTCGACCCGGGACGGCAGAGTTGCTTGAGAGCAACGCGGACACTCGCGGTGCCATTCGCCCTTCTTCGGCCTCTTTTGATCCACGACTGTAGTTCGGTCATGGAGACGAGTTGCGGGAATGCGTGCCTCACAAACGGCGACCACACCTGTTCACCGTCGTCTACATAGAGCCGGAGATGTCGCAGTCTCAGCGCGTGTCTGCGCATCATCAACCACGGCATGCCCAGCCCTCCTTTTAACGGGTGTTGACAGCAAATGGATCGCCTGACCATCGGGACGCATCCTTTCCACAAGAAGCGGAAGAGGATGCGTTTCTAGTTTGGTGATGGTAGGGTCGGGACAAGGTACGACGGTCAGGCGGTAGTAGATGATGGACGCGATGTACGCGTTCACACCTCCGCCCGACCTTTTAGGGACAGTTTCCTCTCGGCCCATTGCTGGGAGAGAGTGACCACCCTACTCGTTATCTCGTTCCAGTTCTTCTCCATTTGGAGGTCCGGACCGAACCAGACCCCGAGCAACTCAACCGGGCCGTCTGTCCAGCGTCCCACGACGGAGGTACTGGTGGACGGCATGGGTTTGCTTCTCCAGGTGCCGAGCCGCAAGCCCACTGACTTTTCCCGGTTGATTTTTGCTCTGTCACACCGCTTCGTAGTCTTTCAGTGTCTCGCCGACCGCTCGATGTGCTCGTGGCTTGACACTATGACGGTGACGTCGTCCGCGTATGCAGACACGCTCGTCCCGCATCCTAATTCTCGCGGGATGCCCTCAGAGTCGCCGGCTTCCGCATAGTAGTGGCTCAAGAGTCAATACGTATAGAAGCGCCGAGAGGGGGCATCCCTGACGGACCGAACGTGCAATGTCGAAGGGTCTGTTCATCTACCAGTGACCGAATGGTGGCTTTGTTGCCCTGTGTTGCGCCTCTGCCACCCGGGCCTCTCTCGCGGCTCCAACACCTTCGTTCCTTAGAGCACGCATCCTAGCTCTGACAGCACATCCTTCGTGTTTGGCGTTGAAGTGTTGTCGAGGGCCAACCTCGCCGCCAAAACGTCGGATGCGATGCCGCTTCTAATCTCTTCTAGCTTCAACTAGCTCACCCTCTACTCTATTTCTATCTATGGCTAGTGCTTTGCTGTACCTAATCGCTCTGCTTTTACTGCTCTCTTGAGGCAAACCACCATTTGTTGTTGATGATGGCTCCCGTCAAGCCCTCTTTACTAGTGTGCTAATCCGGTCTCTGAAAACTTGTCTGGACGGGAATGATGCGTTCAGTTTCCCGTACCCAGGACCCTGTCTATGTGCCTTATCTAAGTCTAGCGTACACGTCACCAATTGTGATCCGTGTAGCTGACTGTGTGGAATTGTGGACATCCTAAGTTATCCTTGTCTACTGTCCTACACAGTATCCTATCTAGATACGATCTCGACGACCCACTGCGGTTGCTCCATGTCCACGTTGGTGCATTTGGGTGGTCGAGTCGGTACCTGTCAGACAGTTGGAATCGTCTGAGCAGGTCTCTGAGGCATTTGCATCCCCTTTGTTTCTGTCTCTACCCACGTAGTCTACATGCGTGTCCAAGGTAGCATTCCAATCCCCCACTAAGAGTAAAGGACGAGACGTTCCCAAGAATACTTCTAGGTCGAAAGAAATCCGCCCGACCTGTTAAGGGCGGTGCGTAGACTGATACGAGTCGAAAAGCGCACCCATTGCTGCCGTCAACATCCAGAACGATCAGTCTACCCTCCGGGTCTACGAATATCGTCTTGACTTCGAGATCCAGGCTTGTGAAAAAGTACCGCGGTGCCACTACCGCCCATCCTCGGCAGACAGGGAGCGAAATAAATGTTAAACTGTCCGCCAAACATGGACTTTAGGGCCCGTGGCTCGTGGAGTCTGGTCTCACTTATGGCTATGATTCCCAAATCATGTGACTTGATGTCATTTAGGAGGTATCCTTGTTTCCAAGGAGACCCAAGCCACGCGCATTCACACAACCAATCTTGACCATGATTCTATTGGGGGTGTGTGCTTTAAAACACACAAATGAAAGTACAGAGAGTTACTTACTTGTGTCGAAAGTTTTGGCTTTCCTCGTTTGATGTCTTCGAGGAGGAGTTTCTATAGTTTTTGGGACAGAATTTCTGGAAACCACCCTACAGCATTTGGGGAAGAGGGCTTTGAGTTTGTGGTGTTGTGTTTGTGTGTGATGGTAGTATTTTGATGTGTTTGGGTGGTGTAGTGCGTGGATGATTGCTATTTTTAAAGTCATCTTCACAAATGTTTGTGTATCCTGTGATGTACTCCATTAGTTTGGAGTTTTTGTGTCTATCGCTGATAGCATTGTTTTTGTGGTGTTGGTGCTTGTTTTGTTGTGTATGGAGTTTTCAGGGTTCAGGTATCTCCCTGCTTTGGTTGCGATTTCTTGTTTGGTTTTTCTTGATCTTTTTTCTTTTAACCCCTGTGCTATTTGCCATTCTGTCGAACTTTCATCGTTAGATGAAAAGTCTGACGAATCAGCGGGGGCAAGGGTAAGGCGTCCTGGGTGTGTTTTGTTTGTGCGGTTGTAGATATTGTTGTGGTGCGCGGGGAGGGTGTTGCTGGGGGGTTTGTTGTGGTTATGTCTCTCCTACATCCTTGGTGCTTGTCTTCTTCGTTGTTATTCTTGGTGTTGGAATTGGTTTATTTGTTTGTGGTGGTGATGATTCTGTTCTTGGCGCTGGTGTTGGTGTTGTTTGGTTGGGTTGGTTTGTTCTTTTTGTGTTTTTCCTGCATTCCGCATACAGCTTCTGACTAGCTGTCCATATTGTGGTGTGGGCAATAATCTGGCTTTTGTGATTTTTCCTGTGGCTGTTGTTGTTGTTGTAATTTTGCGGCAGATTTGCACTCCTTTTTGAGGTGTGCCTCACTGCCACATGTATAGCATCGTGGCCTCTGCCCTCGACTACTACTATATAACTTTGCGGCCATCCTCAAGATGTACGTGGGTGGGGATTTTATTTATGTCCTCTTGACTTATGTGGAAGAGGAACTCTATTCTCTTTCCCAGCCAGTCCTTGTTTTCCGAAACACCGATATCTAGGATGTTTATGTCCTCCATTTCGGATTTACGGCGGATGGATCCACAGTGTTGTAGTCACTTGGGGGACACCACTGATAATGACTTTCGTCACCTTCTGGCCGAGGTAACTCGGTTGTCAACGTTAGTTCATTCAGAATGAAGGGTTATCGTTGAGAATTTCTTCGCCAACTCTTCATTCTGAAAAACCACCTGTACGTGTGCGAAACTTGTTCGCCCAAGTCACACAATCCTTGTATCCCCAGATGGGGCGTAAGCACTTTTCGACTTTGTCTGTGCTTGCCTTTTCTGGACTTTTTGTTTTTTTATTTGTGATTTTATATACAATTGTCTTTTTTTTCTCCTCATTCAGTATGTGCTGAGGTATGTGTAAGAGTATTTTTCCGTTTTGATTTGTAATAAGGTTTCTGCAATCTTTAATCTGTTGTGTTGTAGTAAACGAAACTTTTGTTACCTTTTCTTTTATCGCCTCGGCGAAGTTTGTTGTTGTTTGTTATTGTGTTACTGTGATGTTGATGGCAGGGGTGTGGTTGTAGGTTTGTGGTTGCTGATTATGCAAACTAGCAAGGGGTGGAAAATTCCTGCGTAATTTAGTCCTGCATTAGCGCAAATTTCGGCATTTCGTTTGCTTGTCGTCGTTATTTTTTCACTTGTTTGGTGATGGAGGTGAGCAGTGGTTGAAGGGAATTGTTGTTGTCGTCGTCGTCGTCGTTGTTGTTGTTGTTGTTTTGTGTTGTTATTGTCGTTCTTGGTGACGGCGGTGGTGTTAGTAAGTATTAGTAGCATTGACGGCACGGTCTTTGGTGGCGGTGATGGTGATGTTGGTATTGTTATTGGTGGCGACGTCTTTAGTAGGGGATAGCAGTTTTAGTAGCAGATTCTGCCATGGTGTTGTTGTCGGTGTTGGTGTGGTGGTGGACTCACTGATGGTGGTGTTGACGGTGCTTGGCCTTGCGACCTTGTTTTGTATTTGTTGCTGTTGTCGATGTTGTTGATGGTGGCGGAGTGTCAGGTTCAGCGTAAGGTAACAGAGCATCCTGTTTTCTGCCTCTGCGTCACGGTTGACTTGCATCTCAGCCTCGTGGTGACCAGTGGCCATTTTGGAAATAAAATGGCTAAATGAAACCACGAAGGCTAGAGAATCTTTTCTTTTAAATTTTGCCCACAAGGGGCAAAAATTTTGTGGAGATATTATCAAAGGTTTTACAGTGGATGTTGTCACAACTTTTAAAAACCCAAAATATTTCACAATAAGTAATTTTCAACGTACAAAATGACCATTTTACGTGGAGCCCATTTGACTAGCGTCCGTCCGTCCGTCAGATAGAAGATAGATAGATAGATAGATAGATAGATAGATAGATAGATAGATAGATAGATAGATAGACAGATAGATAGATAGATAGATCTATAGAATGATAGATAGATAGATAGATAGACAGATAGATAGATAGATAGATAGATAGATAGATAGATAGATAGATAGATAGATAGATAGATAGATAGATAGATAGATAGATAGATAGTAGATAGACGTATGCAGACACACTCGTCCCGCATCCTAATTCTCGCGGGATCCCCTCAGAGTCGCCAGCTTCCGCAGTAGTGGCTCAAGAGTCAATACGTATAGAAGCGCAGGAGAGGGGCATCCCTGACGGACCGAACGTGCAATGTCGAAGGTCTCGATAGATGTCCATTTACGCGAATTACCGAACGGATGCCTCTGTACAAGGCAGCTATCCAGCCGCGGAAGACGGGCCCGAAACCAGCCGGTCTCAGGACTGCCTCCAAGTATCGATGGTCTACCCTATCAAAGGCTTTCGATTGATCCAAGTTGATCAGGGCCCCTCCCATGCCAGGTTCGTTAACTACCCTGTCTATGATGTAGCGCATCAGATGGAGGTTGTCATGGATGCTCCGGCCCGGCACGGCGCACGTTTGTGCGTTGTCGACCAGTTTCTCGATGACAAGCGCCAACCTCTTGGCTAACGCCTTTGTCAAAATTTTCAGGTCTGCATTGAGCAGAGTGATTGGCCTAAAGTTATCTATAATGTTTCCCTTGTTTGGATCTTTCTTCAGCAGAGTTACAGCTCCTCGACTCACAAAACCGGGTATGCTCCCGTTTTGCTGCCAGTTGCAGTATACCGCTGCCAAGACGTCTCCAAACAAGTCTGGCATACAATAGTAAAATTCGTAGGGTAGACCATCCAAACCCGGTGATTTGTCCCTCGAGCATTCTGCCATCGCTTCCCGCACTTCCGCCGCCGTGATGGCACCTTCGCAGCACCCTGCCTTTCTTGTCGAGAGTCGTGGCAGGCTATGTAGGTAGGCACTGAAGTCTACCCTACGTTCTTGCCCTCCACTCGTCCCGAACAGTCGGGCAAAATGCTGCTGAAAAGCCTCACACATTTTATTTGGCTCGAGCAATTCGCGCCCCTGTTCATCTACCAGTGACCGAATGGTGGCTTTGTTGCCCTGTTGCGCCTCTGCCACCCGGGCCTCTCTCGCGGCTCCAACACCTTCGTTCCTTAGAGCACGCATCCTGGCTCTGACAGTACATCCTTCGTGTTTGGCGTTGAAGTGTTGGTCGAGGGCCAACCTCGCCGCCAAAACGTCGGATGCGATGCCGCTTCTAATTGCCTCTTCTAGCTTCTTAACTAGCTCACCCTTCGTAGTCTTTCAGTGTCTCGCCGACCCGCTCGATGTGCTCGTGGCTTGACACTATGACGGTGACGTCGTCCGCGTATGCAGACACGCTCGTCCCGCATCCTAATTCTCGCGGGATGCCCCTCAGAGTCGCCAGCTTCCGCAGTAGTGGCTCAAGAGTCAATACGTATAGAAGCGCCGATGCCGCTTCTAATTGCCTCTTCTAGCTTCTTAACTAGCTCACCCTCTACTCTATTTCTATCTATGGCTAGTGCTTTGCTGTACCTAATCGCTTCTGCTTTTACTGCTCTCTTGAGGGCAAACCACCATTTGTTGTTGATGATGGCTCCCGTCAAAGCCCTCTTTACTAGTGTGCTAATCCGGTCTCTGAAAACTTGTCTGGACGGGAATGATGCGTTCAGTTTCCAGTACCCAGGACCCTGTCTATGTGCCTTATCTAAGTCTAGCGTACACGTCACCAATTTGTGATCCGTGTAGCTGACTGTGTGGAATTGTGGACATCCTAAGTTATCCTTGTCTACTGTCCTACACAGTATCCCATCTAGATACGATCTCGACGACCCACTGTGGTTGCTCCATGTCCACGTTGGTGCATTTGGGTGGTCGAGTCGGTACCTGTCAGACAGTTGGAATCGTCTGAGCAGGTCTCTGAGGCATTTGCATCCCCTTCTGTTTCTGTCTCTACCCACGTAGTCTACATGCGTGTCCAAGGTAGCATTCCAATCCCCCACTAAGAGTAAAGGACGAGACGTTCCCAAGAATACTTCTAGACGTCGAAAGAAATCCGCCCGACCTGTTAAGGGCGGTGCGTAGACTGATACGAGTCGAAAAGCGCACCCATTGCTGCCGTCAACATCCAGAACGATCAGTCTACCCTCCGGGTCTACGAATATCGTCTTGACTTCGAGATCCAGGCTCTTGTGAAAAAGTACCGCGGTGCCACTACCGCCCATCCTCGGCAGACAGATAGATAGATAGATAGATAGATAGATAGATAGATAGATAGATAGATAGATAGACAGATAGATAGATAGATAGATAGATAGATAGATAGATAGATAGATAGATAGATAGATAGATAGATAGATAGATAGACAGATAGATAGACAGATAGATAGACAGATAGATAGACAGATAGATAGATAGATAGATAGATAGATAGATAGATAGATAGATAGATAGATAGATAGATAGATAGATAGATAGATAGATAGATGGGCAGATTTATACATATATATGTATCGACATTTTAAAATGTGGGTATGTGTATTTATGCGTCTGCATGTATATATTAATTCGATATTGGTTTATCGTTACGATCGCTTATTATGGGTAGTTGCTACAATTTTTTTTTTTTTTGATTCTGTCTATTTTTCATAGGTAAACATAAATCTTAGCGATAAAATACAGAAAAAGAATGGAATATATACATGGGTGAGTGTGCAAGTGTATGTACGTACGTAAATACACACACACACACACACAAATATATATATATATATATATATATATATTATATATAAATATATTAAATACGAGAAGTGAAATAGGGTGTGGGAGGGGGAATGCTGTGAAGTTAACCGAAAAGAAATAAAGGAAAAATGACTTCGTTATTCAAGTGTTTCATAGATAAACGTATTTAAAAAATGAGATATTAAGTAGATGTTAGAGAGGCTATACATCATGGCTCGTAGTTTGATATTAAACGTTTAGAATTCGATTTGTCGCTATGACTTAATCGATAAAACTATATAATTTCTGAGAAGGTCAAATGTTTCAGAGTTCAAAGTAGAAAGTGTAAGACGGGATATAATAATAATAAATCTTCAGATGACAATGGATAGGTTGTTGTGAAACATTCTTTTAACTAGAATTTTCTGTTTCTTTTATAAATGGATCGCTTCGGCTTATGAAGCTCGGTTTTAGTCTACGGAACAACTTGTAACTCTTCTCATTTCCTTTTCTGTCGGCGTTTTCTCGTATCTGTCTCACATTCGTTTTCTACTGATTTCTTTTCCCCTCTCCCTCGCTATCTGTCCGTCTATACATTTATCTATCTATCTCTCAGTGTTAGTGTGGGGTTCTTCTGAAATAATGCTAAGGACCCTCGCATATAGATAATTGTATTAAATCGTTTAATAAGTGAATATTTCACTGCCCATGTCAAATGACTTTCCTTTTCGACTTGCTGATATATCGAAAAACAGCGTAAGAGAGAGAAAACTTAAACATTCAAGGAGACATTCACTTACAATTATCATTTTACTATTCTTTTATTCGCTTATTATTTTACTTGTTTCAGTGCCCACACTGGAACACACCATTGAAGCAATATAGTCGAACGAATCGACCCTGGTACTCAATTTTATGCCTTGTACTTATTCAGCCATATCGAAATGCAAATGCTAGGCTATACGAAGATAAACAAACCAGCACCGGTTGTCAATCAGAGATGCTGGACGAGCACAGATGTAATGACTCTCTCTCTCATTCACTCTCACTGTCTCTCTCTCTCACACACACACACATTCATACACAAACGTACACACAGACACGCACATACATATACGTATATATATATATATATATATATATATATATACTTGGGTGTGTGTGACTCTGTATAGAAGAATATATTCTTTTCTACTCTAGGCAGAAGGCCCGGATTTTTGGAGGAGGGGGCAATCGATTAGCTCAACCCAAGTGCGTAACTGGTACTTATTTATTCGACCCCGAAATGATGAAAGGCAAATCCGACCCCGGCGGAATTTGAACTGAGGACGTAAAGATAGAGTAAATACCGCTAAGCATTTCGCCCGGCGTGCTAACGTTTCTGCCAGTTCGCCGCCTTCTTATGAATATATCACCAAGTGTATGTGCACAAAACTTCAAAATATTGAGTTGATACTGTTTCCTGACATTATGCCAATTCCAGCGTAGTTCTGTCTGATCTGTATTCAATCTGTATAATTCTTTAAAATTCATGACACCATATAATATTTTAACTAAATGTCGTAGAAAAGGATGTTCGTTGATTTCAGCAAGTAATGTAAGAATGTGAAGTGTTTTATTTGTGTTTTATATTTCTAAACGGGTAATCTGCACATCCAAGAATTCTGACTGGAATGCATAACCTTAATTTATTTGTATATTCAGCATAGAAATCTGCCATTAACGACGCGACATGTTTGATCAGTTTTCGATTTTATGAATCTTAATACAAATTCAACAATGCGTGTGTGTGGCGTGACCTGCGACACGAACAGATGTCATAAATCGAAACACCTTCAACGCCACCCCCAAAACCACCACCACCAACAACAACAACAACAACAACACCAACACCAGAACCGTATCTTCCCTGTTATTCCATTCCTTGCCATACTACCATCGCTGCCATCATTGAAAAACCTCTTCCCTTCTTGTACTTATTTCGTTATCCAACCATTCTTTTCTACTTCTTTAAGTCACCACCTTGTGAGATTGTTTACTTAACAATGTTCCATAGTTTTCCATTATTGATACAGATATTATAGAACACGGTTTAGCAATTACATATATATGTTTTAAAGTCTTATTCCGTTATAAACTTATTCTTATTCCTTATTATCTATTTCTCACCAATCTAATTCCTATTGTCTTCATTTTATTCCAACGAGAGCAGCATTAAGTTCCTAGGATTGACCTTTTCCTTCATAGTATTTAAATATGCAATTCAGAGAGGAAATTTGTTAGATTTAAACTTCGACTCAGTTTCCCTGTAAGTACACGTCAATGATATATAACCGCATGCATGCGGCGCGCACACATGCAATACACACTCGCAAGCATGCATCTAGTCAGAGAGACGCAGACAGATAAACAGATAATTAGGCAGATGTATGCACACACATTTCCTTGAATTTTCTGCATTATTTGCTTCTGGAATTAACCTATCGAGATATTCAACAGCTCCCTTCACACACACACGCACATATAGATACACAATCACACACTCTCACAGACACTCGCATACACAATCCTATGATTTCGTTCATTTATGCATGGGACAATGCCTTTATACTCTTTCATCATACAATTCGTTGATTCCCTTTGTAATGGACGTTTTCCAAGGGATTATCTTCAAGAGATTATTTGCAGGGATTACCTCGATTCTAATTACGCTAAGTTATGAATAACAATGAATAATTAAGGCACGTGACTTAACATGACTTTCATTAAAGCAATACATTGAATAATAAGCACAGATTACATATATGAACGTTAAGCAGATATTGTTACTATCATGCATATATATATATTATATATATATATATAATATATATATATATATATATATATATATATATATATATATACGTATATGATTCTGATGTATATTTTCCAGTAACATAAAGCTATGATAATGTTTCTTATTTAAAACAAAAGAGAACACATTATCAATTTATTTTATTAATGATATAATTGAATTCTGAGGATCAATCCCGTAATTATGCCATTACGGTTTATTCAGCGGTTCTGTCATCTGTCATTTGTCTCTTTAATCCGGCGAGAATAAAGCCTGTTTTCATTTCAACGAACAATACAATATTGCCCGTATATTTTGATCAACGCCATTTTTACTCGTGATTAGATTCAGATATTATCTGTTCTGATACACGCATATTGCGATGATGAATAATAAACCACATAATTAAATGAGTTCTTGTTAGCATAATTAGTCTGTAACTCATTATTGAAAAAATGTCGTCCTTAATTAGTGCATCTATGATGCGGGTAGAGCTTCTGATGTTACCGGTTGCCCAGCTAAATAGAGAAGTCCGGGGTCATGCAACAACAATCACCAATATTAAATTTAGGCGGCGAGCTGGCAGAAACGTTAGCACGCCGGGCGAAATGCGTAGCCGTATTTCGTCTGCCGTTACGTTCTGAGTTCAAATTCCGCCGAGGTTGACTTTGCCTTTCATTCTTTCGGGGTCGATAAATTAAGTACCAGTTACGCACTGGGGTCGATGGAATCGACTTAATCGCTTTCTCTGTCCTTGTTTGTCCCCTCTGTGTTTAGCCCCTTGTGGGTAGTAAAGAAATAAACATTAACTTCTCTCGTAGTTTCGATGAACCACAATATGATAGCTCCCCATATCACAGGAAGGGTGTAGCCACGAATATACTAAATGGATCAAGTTAGATTAATCTGAATAACTTCCCAAATACAAACTAATTATGAAGAGATATGAAATTCAAACTTTTTTTACTATTTACCTTAATTTTGTTTTCCCTTTTGTAAAACACGTTTAGGTAAACTTTGCAATAACTCACTTAAAAGAAAAATCAACAACGAAATTTGTTACCAAGAATGTTTGTAAGTGAAATACATAAACATTTACAAACATTTACAAATAAGAACGACTAATGGCTTATAAAAAAGTAAAGTAATCTGTATAAGAGAAATTAGTATTCGGTTAATAATAGCGGTGAAACAAATACTGCTATATATATATATATATATATATATATATATATATATACTATATATATATATTATATATATATATATATATATATATATATATATATATATATATATATAATATATATATATATATATGTCTGTGCGTGTGTTTGTATGTATGCGTTTAAATATATACATACATCCATCCATACGTACATGTGTATACATGGACACACACCTACGTAGGAATACCTGTGCGTGTGCCTGTACGTGTGCGTGTGTGCGTCTATGTACAAGCACGTCTATTATATACACCCTTATTCTTTACAATACAAACAGCGCTAAATCCCAATCGAATTTGAGCAAATGGTTGCAATTGCTTTTGTAAACACGCAGAGAGCATTAAAACGGCTGCCTTCCATTCATTATCTTTTATACTTAAAAATAACGCAATAGTCCCTTGAAGGGCCTTTAGAATTAAAATTGAATCACAACGGTTGATCATTGAATGCTTTTCTTTATCCTCATTGCGTTCTGATTTTTTTTGCTCTTCCATTGGAAATATATTTCTTTATTTCTCAATATACTGCTTACTTGAATCTCATGAACTTGAAGTGTACACGGGTCTTAGAGTCTCAGAAATCAAAAAGAACTAGAAGCTCTGATTCCTTTGATCAAACCATTCATTGAATACCACATGAAAAGCTCGCAAATCTCCTGCGAATAATCGTCGTCGAATTATTCATCTTGTTCTGCTTCTGCAATGACAACATTTGATTTATCAAATTCTAAAATTCAGATAATAGTGTTCGTATAAACAAAAATAATTATATAAAAATTGTATCTCGACAACAGAAAAAAAGGAAAAAAAATAGTGATTGAGGAGAAAAACAAGTAAATTAAACGAAAGCTTTAAAAAATTCACTCTCCTTGTTCATTAATGAATTAAATTTGCCATTAGACAAACCAAATTGAATTTACAGGACATAAATTAATGAAAAGCAAAAAATGAGTAAAGAAAACAAAAATTAATTGTTTAATCTTTACTTTATTATAAATTGCATCAACGATGGGATTTTTTAAAACTCCAATAACATTTTAGACCCAACCGTTTACTGTTCATAATGAAGTCTGAATGGTGCACACATACACCACACACACACACACACACACACACACACACACACACACACACACACACACACAAAACACACATACACACACACACACACACACACACAAACACACACGCACGCACACTCGCTCACGCATACGCAACTGTTCTGAAACTAAGACATTTACACACATTCTCTGTCTATATAAATATGCAAACGCACACACACACATACACACATACGCAAACACACATACACATACATATATATATACGTACGTATACGTGTATGTGCGTGTGTGTATATAAATAATTGAATTGCGCGTCTTTCATCAAGTAGCGATCAGCACAGCTAAGTCGGGGCAGTGAAAGATTTAATTTATTATTCTACTTTCATGAAATATCGCATATTTATTACTTTCGAGAGATTAAATTGTTAGTTAATGTTAGTAAATGACGATAATAAAGCGGCATATATTTAACATTTTAAACCCGGCAGACATGTGATATGGGACTTACAATATCGATTTACTTCAATTATTCTGGCTTTTCATTATTTAAATACTATCCGAAAGATGCGGAGGGAAAGCGATGAGACTCGTTTAGGAGATAAAAAAATTACAATAAATACTTATGTCTCTTTAGCCTCTGAACCAAGTTCCGGAGAAGTTTGCTTCGTTAGTAATTAGGATTTCATTGTTGTGTCCTCAATAAATTAAGTATCTGTAAATTATTCGAGGTTATTCCATCAACTTTAATACTTTCTACTATAGGCGCAATGCCTGGAATTTTGGGCGACGGGGTCAGTCGATTTGATAAAACTCCAGTACGTAACCGGTACTTAATTTATCGACTCCGAAATTATAAAACGCAAAGTCGTCCTCGCGGAATTTGAACTCAGGGCGTCGCGAAGGGCGAAATACTGTTAATCATTCCGTCCCGCGTGTTAATCATATCCCATCATCGGAGACGGTGTGAGAGGAAAAATTAAGTCTTAGTTAGTTTCGATGTGATGCAAAACAGAGAGTGAGATGGAGGAAAGAAAATAGATGTAAGATATTTATGGGTTTTGAATTTGTAAATCCGTTTACAAATTCAAAACCAATACGTATCTTACATGTATTTTATTTCCTCCACCTCACTCTCTCTTTTGCATCACAATCTTTCGTCTCCGATGAAGGGATATTATTAATTAATATCCTAGAAACAGCTGTAAGACCTTCTATCTATAAATGCTCTAATATCTATACAGCCTTGTTTTTTTTATCTTATTATGCAAAAAGTCATTATATACACACGCTGACATAGAACCAATGTTGAACCATTTATTCGTAATAGTACCGAATCTGGAACTTAACTATCGTCTGTTTATAGAACTTATTCTGCAATACCTGACAACTTTGGGTCTCAACGATACCACACACACATACACACAAACACACACACATACACACACACGCACGCACATACACACACACGCACATACACACACAAACACATACACACACACACACACACACACACACACACACACACACACACACACATATATATATATATATATATATATACAGTGTATGAGAGAAGGGATATATACATAACATTTTACAATTTGTATGAAATATATATTGTGAATATTCTATAAAGAAAATGAACTACAGGAGATACACATAGCTTTCAAGCATTTTATCATGTGTGTTAGGAGATATATCCAATTCTGAATAATGGAAAACCTTTCCAAAAAAGATATCTTCCTTGTAAGGATCGATTATATTAAGAATTGCCACCACGAAAATGTTATTTCAGATTCTCGTAGACTTTGCAGTTCCCAGGTGTTTCCGTCAGATGCGATGGGTGTCTCTTCTATTTGTTTTCTACAGTCAGTTAGGTCCCTGGTAGATGCTCTGCATGAAATAACACAGAAAGCAAGCGAGTATTGTTAATCAGCTGCATTTAATAAACACCTCATGAATCACATCTTGGTTTGTTTCTGTCGGCACCGGGAAAAAATATTCCAAGCGTTACAAAGGTCACAGTGAATCCGGTTTGAATATGTATTTTTTTAATTATAAAGTGATATTTTGCCACTCTTATATCTATCTTTGTACGACTCTTGTCGCGCTGATTTTTTTTATATTCCGAAATCGTAGATAGGATTTGCCTGGCTTTTATCTTCAAAGAGTCGGATCCTGATAACGTCCACTTCGTATCAGAGTATAATTACTATATCAGCACAGACACGACTGTCAACACAGTTTAACACGTACTCTCTGGATACTGGCCGACGTTACCTTACTTATAGTGACTGCGTCATTCCACTCGTCACGTGAGAGGTTGTACCATTCATTACTAATCCACTACAACATTTTTTTTGTGTGTACTTCTTTAAAAGAACAAGGTGTACAATGAGACATTACCGCAAACTACTTCGGTGAGTGAACTTCTTTCTTCTTACTTACTCCTATCTCGTAATGAGAAGCTTGATACAAAATAGAAAATAACTCTTCACAGTTATTTAGAACATATGATGCTTCTCATATTCATCTACGGACTTTATATCTTTGAGCGGCGATACCCGAGGCATAGTGGATTTATCTCTTGTCCACGTCCCCTAATCTCCAGTTCAGCGAACAATATTTTGCTTAATTATGCATCATTTCTAGAGAATAATAGATTCATAAGTTTCTTTGAATCCGGTAAGTATTGCCACCAAGCGGTCCTTCTCCAATCTCTAGATTCGCTTTAGATATATCAAGATCTTTTAATTCTTTACTATTTAATATATATTTTTCATCATTCACTTCCAAATATACGCCATCCATCGCTGTGATTTATTTCTCTTAGGTACTTTTCGTTTGTCCAATGGAAGTTTTCTAGGATATAAATATATTCTACTGTCAATATGAATCCTTTTTGGGGTATTGGTGAGATGATGGCGTTTTACTCAGGCACAAACACCGTGCATACATGCAGACGCTCTTCTGTCCAGTCAATATTTTGATTAACGGTGTGCTAATTTTTGAATCTTGCTGTTTATCCCCATTTCTCATTTGGAGTTGGTGCCTATTGTACCACGCAATTAGTAAAGGCTTTCTCTCATTGTTGAACTCAGTGTATTAAGAATGGGCTTTATAAGTATACACACAAAAACACAAAAACGCATATAGACGCACACACGCTTATTTGATGGGTGGATTAATTTCTGTATGTGTGTGTGTTTCTCTGTTTATACGCGTGTTTCTGTTTTAGATTGAAACATCTTCAGAAGTATTTTGTATGACAACCTGCGAAAATTTCTGCAAAGAATCTGAAGTTTCCCAATTTTGCTTCCTCACTTTTCTAACCTTATTATAAACTTAAGTTTGCTCTTTCTACCCAGAAGGTAATCATTTCATATTTCCTTCGAATCTCTATAAGACATTATAAGTTGGTTCGTCCTGCTTGGTACAGCAAATTTCTTTCCCGTCAGAAGCAATATTTTATTAAGAAATGAGGTATATTTCAACGATCTTTGATGAAAAAGATCAAATGTTTACGGTCTTCTAGGCAAAGTTGACATTTAGGTAAGCGACAGAAGTAGTAGAAACTCATTTTTCATAATATGGGTTACATTTTTCTTCGGTTTTCTGTTACCATGCATTACTAGTAGGAAACAAAATGAAAGTTTTCAACATTTTCGTACAGAATATTTAGAAATATGCTCCCTTTTCCAGTCTGGCTTGTTCTAGTCACACTACACAAAACTGAGAAAACTTTATAATGATCCCTGTCGTGGAGAATGGACTCTGGGATCATCATCTTGTCCACCGACTTCTAAAAGAACATATTTCTCTAAACAATATTTTGCTTCTACTGGAAATAGACAATTAGCTCCTTGATTCATCGGCTTAATTTATAGAAAGCATTATTAAATCAATGTAATATGATATTTTGTAATATACAACACAAAAGGGACTATGCGCCAGAGAGTCCAGTGTGTGACGGAGTTTCCTTTAAACTTTGCTTATGCTTAAATACAAAGAAAAAGCAGAAAAGAAAACATACATTATCACATTTAGTAATATACCAAATCACAAATTCCATTTCGTCCTCTGTACATATTGACTATTTTTCCTATATTTCTCTAGGCTAAAGAAAAAACATTCATGAATAACCTTCTGGCGCCTTGCGGTTAATAGAGCGTTTCGAATTATGGAAGAAGTGATTTTACTTTACATATAATATGGATTTAAACTTGTTCCTCATATGATGCCAATGCTATAATTTCTGTTATGGCAGCAAAAAGAAATAAAAGTTACATATTTACATAACATACTTCTTTGCATATAAAAAATATGTGCAGAACACGGTTTACTCAAATGACAGGAATATTTGAGCTCCATTTCTACATGTTATAACATTTCAGCAGGTCTACATTACGATGTAGCAGAGACACAAGTTTATACAATACTTTATTATGTAGCAGTTGGAAAGCTTGCTAAAGATACGATATTATATTAGTTTTAAGTCCTGTAAACGCACCTTCATGAGTAATAAGAGTATTTAACTACTTTATGCATTAACTAGCAGTGTCGCCCAGCGTTGCTCGAGTTTATTTCGACCCTTTAGAATTGAAGTTTTTGAAAAGTAAAACATTTGCATTATGTAGCTTTTTATTCTCTTTAAGTGACCATTTTTCTGGTTGAAACACACCGAAAAATGGCGACACAGCGGTCAAAAAGTCGTAAAAAATAGGGATTTTCATAGAAAAAAAGCACCTTTTTGATGTAAGTAATTTTTGGTGTTAACATTGTTCGATTTGAAATTTTTCGTCAACGGAAGGAAGAGCAAGCCTTCTTCTATCATACTCTCAATTTTGGTCAACTTGCGCTGTAGGGTCACGGATGAGATAGTGTTAGTTGAAGGCTACCAAACCTGCCATACACAGACCCGTTCAGCTTTGTATATATAGAGAGAGATTGATTACAGAAGAAATATAGCTCTCCCGTCACCTGATAAATATATGGCTAATTTCAATCCTGGGGTTCTATCTCTTCGATGTTCCAACGGCTTTGATGATATACTTCATATTCCTGCCAGCTTTCGACCGATTATCGCAACCGTATGCGTACTAAGAATTCTACATTTACATGTTGCATTTTAAAGCATTGTTTACAGTACTAATTGGAACCCATTTCTAGAGGGATATATGAGCCGTGAGTTATGATTACATTGTATCCTATTGTAGACAATGTTATATTAATTCTGACTACACTGGCGAAAGATGAAAATATTCTCAGGAATGCAACACTGCTCCAATAGTTATTCTTTAAAACGAGCGTCTCCAACAGGCTTTGATTACCCAAGGAATACATTTTACACTTTTAGAATCGTGGCAAGGGAAGACAAACATGTTCAAAATAAGTTCATAGCCGGACAGCGTGCGAGATAATGTTTATTTTAATTTTAAGCATGGCAATGAATTAAAGAATCTGCCAAAATAAAACATTGTGATATTAGGTAGCATCATTGTTGTCCACGGTATTTCTCCAGAAACATGAGAGTCGATAAA
This sequence comes from Octopus sinensis, assembly GCF_006345805.1. NCBI lineage: Eukaryota > Metazoa > Mollusca > Cephalopoda > Octopoda > Octopodidae > Octopus > Octopus sinensis. Next base: position 7,769,321 of record NC_043008.1, read on the forward strand.
ATCAAATCTAACACTGAAGACTGTGTAGTTTCCTTTTTATCGAATTAGGAGAGTATAGTTGAGTGTACTGCGATTGGTCGAGGAAGGTCACGCGGTGTCATGGTTTGATTTTGGTATATGTGTAACGTTTAGTTTGAAAATATCGCGTGGCGAACAGGAAATTGACCACGTGGAGATTAGGCAATAGGGCACGTGGCGTTTAGAAAACGGCCAGGTTGTTGGCGGAGACCAATTCCTTGTTCGCCAAGCGGCATTTTCAAACTAAGTGTTACCCAAATACATATATCAAACCACGACACCACGTGATCTTCCTCAACCAATCGTAGACCACCTTATGGTAATATCAATCATCTTCTGTATTTCGAATTCAAAATGGCTGTCGACTAGCATCACGTTTGAAACTCAAGAGTACCAACGAATTTGAATCAAACTGTTTTGATCCATACATGTATCTCCCAATAAATTAGTTGAGTGCCCTTCTTACGCTTGTCTACTCACTCTTATATATGTCCTCAGATTGGCACCCAAATACTCTGAAATGTTCGTATTGGAGATTGCGACGTGAATGCCAAGCAGTACAGCATTGGGTTTCCAAATTTCTGGCAGAGTTAATTGCGTCATTGTGCTGCTTGACTGAAAGACTGCGCCCAACTGACCCTACAGTACTGTGTAGTCGACAAAATAACAAACAATCAATGCGCATGCAAGAAATAAAAAAAATATAAAATGTCAACAATTTACCTATCGAACCCTGTATATATATATATATATATATATATATATATATATATATATATATATAATATATATATATATATATATATATATATATATATATATATATATATATATATATATATATATAGATAGATAGATAGATAGATAGATAGATAGATAGATAGATAGATAGAAAGATAGATATGTGTATGTATGAATGTGAGTGTTTATTTATGTATGTATGTATGAATCTAATGATAGATCGATGGCCATATGTATGCATGGATGTGTGCGTATATGACTTATATCTTTGTTACATTTCTTAGGCTGTGGCCATGCTGGGGCACTGCATTGAAGAAATCTAATTTAGCGAATCGACATTATTATTTATTATTTAAACCATATACTAATTCTAATGGTCTCTTATGCTGACCCACCAAGTTTCAGGGACATAAACAATCCAACAGCGCTGATCAAGCTCTGGAGGAGAGCGAAAACATACAAAATCGTACGGCGCACGCTCGCAAACTCACATTCCTGTATATTATATAAATTCGCAAAGGTTTGGCCGGCCCGGGGCATTAGTAGAACTGTGAACACAGAATCATGTGGCTGAGAATCAAACCATATTCCACACAGCACACCTCTGCCTACTTATCTACTTATAAACATAGAAAATAATAATAATAATAATAATAATAATAATAATAATAATAATAATAATAATAATAATAATAATTCAGTAACAATAACAATAATATCAGTATGGAATTTATAAATATTTTTACCACATCGCTACGGTAGCCGGCATAAAAGATATATATTTATACACACAGACACACACACGCTCATACACACATACATATTTTCATGCACACACCCATACACACGCACATATATATAAACGTACACATATTGGTATACGTACACAAAAACTCACGTACATAAGCCTATATCCTCGAATACATATATATATATGCATATATATATATATATATATTTATAAATATAGATAAAGACGTACTCACACAGAAAAATATGTACACACATACACACTTGATGAAAGTAGTGGCTAATAAGATGTGAGAAATCAGAGACTGGATGTATGATATCTTCTTCAACATTAAAACCACATTTATCAACCTTCTTAAAAAAAACTGATTATTTTAAATCATTGAAGAAAATGTTCATTGAAAATGATGGTGACATTTATCTCAAACGTGAATTCAATATTCATACTTCAAACAAACCGCATCCTCCATAAACTTCGAATCAACCAGAAAATATTGGAAACAGACCAGCGACAAGATAAAATATTTTTAGTTCTAGCTAAGAAAAGATTGGTAACCTCTAAACTTCGTGGAATTACGAATTCATTTCTAACTTATTTACATGATGTCTAATTGATATGAGATACTTGTAAAGTATTCTATAGCTGATTAGCAGATATATAAATACTTTGGAGGTCAGCTTCGCAGTTCCAACGCAGCACGCCATTAGAAATGAAGTACGGTTCCTGCAAATATATTTCTTGTGTATTTCCAGAACTCTCCAATGGTTCAATATTAGTGATAACCAATCTTAAAAGCTAGTACCCCGAGTTTTAGTCCTAGAATAACTATTCTGATTATCCAAGGTGCTTTCTTATTAGTCATGAAAAAATATACAACAAATTGATTTGAAAACTGCTGCTTTTTGTACGGGTTAGATGTCCACCAAGAACACAATTCATCAGGGATGTTCTTCTCAGGCCGCTTTTACATTTTCTTAATATGCTGAATCCAAAAATGGAATCCGTTTTTACCATCATGTCTTGATTCCAAGACATGTTTTCCGTATTTTTCAAAAAGCTGATCAATTTTCCCCTGGGGTACCAAATATCCATATTTTCATGTATGTTTGACAGTAGAGCCAAGGAAAACCATTGAATGACCAAAGAATGGCCGCGGCTAACATTAGGTCCAGGGTATTTTAATGTGACTGAAGAGGCTTTAGTTCACCTGCGGACAATCATTCTACCTCAGTTTCATATTAATTAAGAAGTTGGATTCAAGATTAGGTACTTGACCATCCTTAATGTAGACAGAAAAACGATAGGAGAGGAAGAAAAGTAGTTTAAGTGAATAAAATGTTTTATGGATGGGTTCAGAAATAAATCAATAAAACAAAATATAATATACTTGGGTTGAAAGGCGGCGAGCTGGCACAAACAGTAGCACGCCGGCTGAAATGCTTAGCGGTATTTCGTCTGTCTTTACGTTCTGAGTTCCAATTCGGCCTAGGTCGACTTTGTATTTCATTCTTTTGGGGTCGAGAAATTAAGTACCAGTTGCGTACTGGGATCTATCTAATAGAGTTTCAGGTTGGTAATTCACTTATACATATATACATGCATACGTTATGTATGTATATATATATCTATCTATCTATCTATCTATCCATCTATCTATCTATCTATCTATCTATCTATCTATCTAACTATCTCTCTCTCTCTCTATATATATATATATATATATATATATATATAGTATGCTACTAAATCCACAGCCTCTATACATATATGGAGATACATAGACACACACACATGTATATATATATATATATATATATATATAGAGAGAGAGAGAGAGAGAGAGAGATGCATGCGTAAAATACATGTCTATACTTATATACATACACGCACACATATTTCTATTCATATATGTATATGTGAGTATACCTATATAGATAACTAGAAAATTTGAAAGAAAGAAGGACGGGGAAATAGTGGTAGAAAAAGAGAGAGAGGAAGTCACGGATAAAGAGGCATTACTGTTACCTATCGAAAATGTTCGACTTTGCTATGTTACATAAACTCCAATCCTCTTATTCTGCTCCCCTCTGGGCTCTTGCATGTAAGTCTAATTATATTTTCTACTATCAAAATGTTTTATAGATATTTACTGCTTTATCTCTGAAGCGCGATATGTATGAACATATAAAATCTCCAAAGCGGCATCTTTACAGGTTATAGAATTTTCATTTGTCGTGTGTAATACAATAATAGTGAAGAAACTTAAAGCGTTTAAGGTAATACGTCATATATTTGAAATACATTTGATATGGGAGTTTAAAAAGACAGAAAAGAAAAACTTACTCGCTTCAAAGCATATCATTTCATTATACTAACAGATATCTGTATAACTGCAGGTCTCTGCATGTGTACGTATTAGTAGGTGCGCGCATCCGTTTACACATGTACATGTGTGCATGTGTCTATCGATTTCATATACGCACATGTGGTACATATATACATATACATATAAATATATACATATATATTTATATATATATATATACATATATATATATATATGTAAATATATGTAAATATATGTAAATATTATATATAAATACATATATATGTATACATATCTATATATGTAAATATGTACATATATATATATATATATATATATATATATATATATATAATACATATATATACATACATGTATTATATATATATATATAATATATATATATATATATTATATATATATATTATATATATAATATACATGCATATATATATATATAATATATATACACGCATACTAAGATACAGACATATATCGTAAAACATCTTAGAGTTATCTAGGAAGGGAAATGAGATTGTGCGAAAATCATGACTTTTAGGGGGGCATTGAGATGATATAAGAAGGAAAATAATAAGAGCAGTAAATCGAAGCTGGGTTAGAACAGCAATTCAAAGAAATTGTAAAATAACCGGATATATAATACTGCAGGTGTAGAAACGTGCACATATACAGAAGAACACACACACACTTACGCACACGCACACACGAATATGCACTACGTAAAAATACATACTATCACATACACGCATACACAAAGAAATCAATATGGGTGTATAAGCATATAAGCAGCCGGTTAATATCAAAGTACTTGAACATTTTACTCTGGGTATCTTATATACTTGTCAGGTTAACCTTATTAGAATTACAAGAAAAAACACACTGTTAATAAGAAGCCAACACACACACAGACACACACACACACACATATATATATATATATACATATAAATTCGTATATACGTATATGCACATATACATATATTTATAAATATATAATATACGCATGCATTTATGCATAGGATATATTTATATAAATATGCATATACATATATTCACACACACACGTATATTATATATATATATATATATATATATATATATATATATGAGTGTGTTTGTGTGCTTGCGTTGTGTGTGTGTGTGTAATTCACGATGCGTAAATGGATATGCAGAAAATTCCATATCTGCAAAATTAACGTTAGCTAGAGCAATGACGCTTAGGTACAGACACACATAAGTTAATGTTTCGTATACACACATCCACGCACGCATACATACGAACACATACACACACATAATCGGATACCTGCATGCACACATGTATGCATATACGCACATGCACACACACACACACGCTAACGCAGGCATTCGCTGTTGGAGATATTTTCTCATTCCGCTAGAATCGAACATAGTGAGTGAGAAAAGTCGTTAGAGGGAAGAGGATAAGATGACTTATAGTAAAAGAGAAGTAGAAATTGAAAATATGATAGAGTGAAAGAATGTTACGCAGTGTATGGAAGAGTAAAATTTGGAAAAGCTAAATCTTGTGGCTCAACAACATCAAACAATATTAAGGAATATTACGAGGCAAAATAACTCCCACTACTGTTGTAGTGAAGTCGTAATATATATAGCCCCGAACGTACACACTATTATACATATGGCTCGTATTTGATGTGATTTGTATTACAACAGAGTATGTATAAAATATATTATAGCCTCTATGGCATCTAAAGAAATAACATTTTGTAAGTTCTTAGGTAGGTTCTTCAAAAACCTACTAACGTTTATGTCACCTGTTCAAACGATCGGTTTAAAAATTAACGAAACAAATATAAGTATGACGGCACACACACTGACTGGCTTTGTTTTATTGGACAGGTCACCATATATCTAAATACATATACACTCCCATATATATATATATTATATATATACACACACACATATATATATATATAATATATATATATATATTATATATATATATATATATATATATATATATGTATATATATAATTTATCAAGCTTCTGTATTCCTAGCACATATTTCGCCTTAATGTACTGATATATGAAAAATATATGGCTTGTGTTAGTAATACCAGCGATTATAATTATTTTTATTTTATCGCAATTTGATTTGTTTATATATATATATATATATATATATACATATATACTTACATATACGTATACATATATATTCATATATATATATATGCATATATATGCACACGCCACCACATCTATATCTGTATATGTGCATATATATATATATATATATATATGTATGTGTGTGTGTTTGTGTGTGTGTGTGTGTGTGTATTTTTGTATATATGGCGAGGGGCATGGACATATAAATTAAAATATAGATGAGAGATAATTGCTGAAAATATGTATAACAGAGTGGTAAAATTGGTTAAGTTGTGCATGTTGGAGACATAAAAGTATACACTCATGAATATAGCTCTCTCTCTTTATATATATATATATATATATATATATATATATATATATATATATATATATATATAGAGAGAGAGAGAGAGAGAGAGAGAGTGAGAGATACATATGTATATATATATATATACATACATATATATATAGAGAGACACACACACACACATGCACGCACAACACACACACACACACACATATATATATATATACACGATACTTACAGACACGTTTAGTTAGGCAACCGAAGAGAAAGAAGGAAAATGCGATATGTCAAATACATCGTTGGGATTATGGAGACAGATGGATTACCAAAATTATTGCTTTTGTAATATATATGTAATCTTGTCAGAGAAACAGTGTTGAATACTTTGATGTATCTTACGCTAATAAATAACGTAACTTGAACGGAGTTGTTTCTTTACTACAACTTCGAATCACCGATAATTATTATAATACATGATTATATTATTATAATACATTCATAAACACCCATGATCGTACGGCCATATCTCTTTGACTGTTTTACAAAATATAGATCTAAATCGTGTTCTTGGCCGAGGAATAATAATCAATATTTATGTGTTGCATAGGTATAATGGATAGCTGTGAATTACCAATATGACAATCATCATCAGTGAGGTGATAAAAGCATAATTATTATCTACTAGTAGTGAAACCTGTAATTTACTGGGTTCTGTTATGCGAAAACGTGTTTATTGGAAGTATATGCTTTTGTTTTAAATGTATTGTTTTAAATATATCTTACATAATACAGTTATCTGTTTAAACTAATATAACAATGCTGTGCATTTAACTGTATGTAATTTAAGCATTTTTAAAAGTATAATAATAATAATGATGATAATAGTAATAATAATAATGATTATAATAATGAATAATAATAAATAATAATAATAAATATTATTATTGTTGTTGTTGTTGTTATTACTATTATTATCGGTATTATTATTACAATAATAATTTTATAAACTAAATATAAATAGCATATACTAATACACATTTTTCAAAAATATATGTTAAGTCAAGGAAGAAAAGAATAATAATCAACACATTCGAAATATCCGTATATAAATATAGATATATGAATATCCATATATATAGATCATATATCAATACATATATAAACATATGTATAAATATAGTACTGACTCTCTCAATAGCTTGGCTAAGAAGGTGAAATTGTATCTGGGTTATACGATATGAAATGTTAGCTCATGGCGCTCTTCTAGGTTGATAATATGATAGGAAACTGGAAACGCTAAGGTATAATTTCATGAGAGCTTGCATAATTATTATTTTCCGTCTTTTTATAAGGTGAGACATGCAAGTCAGGCTCAGTAATCCTGTTGAGATCGATAATTATAAATACCGCCGAATAGTGTGTGAATTTATATATATGTGTGTGTGTGTGACCGTGTGTGTGTGTGTGTGTGTGTGTGTGTGTGTGTGTGTATGTCTGTGTGTGTTTAAACAGGTACACTGCCGATTACGACGATGTAGGTTCTAGTTGGTCCGATTCAACGGTGCACCTGAACGTGAAAGGAACGTGGAAGGGGATGAGCAGTCAATAGACAAGCGTATCTATCTTTGTCGTAGTTCTCAGAGATACCTTATGGTATATACTATATACTACACAGAACAAATGCGAGCAAGAAAGATAATATTCTTAAGATTATTACATTGGAAAAGATCAAGAGAAGTTATTACATCAGGAAAATTTCGAGAACAAGAAAAATTTTCCTTAAAATATTGCGGCTAAGGATAAAAAAGAGGTTTCTTCCAACCGTTTATTAAAGACATTTTAAGGAATATATTTATAAGAAAGGCAATTTAGAGGATGAGGTTTTGTTTCTAAATCCATTACTTGTAATAAAATATAACAGCTGATTTTAAATTATTTAGCAGTCACTTCCTGCGTTCTTTATTTTCTACTTGTTTCTCAATAATGATATCGGGTACATAATATGCTATGTTAGAGCTTCCATAGTTAAAAACTGAAAATATTTGTAAAATATTATGTAGAATGAAAATAGAGTTGGCTAATATCTGTATGTATGTCTAAACGTATCTATGTATGTATGTGTGTAAGCATTATGCATGCATGTATGTATATACGCGTCTGAGCTTTGATGATTAATATTTCATAATGTAGCAATGTGATATAATCTGTTCTTGTAAACGCAGATGAACTGACGGGAGAGTTTAATGTGTTTACGACTGATGTGACGGTTTGTATAAGCTAGTTTCCAACTTTCATAATTATATCGAAATATATACGTATATCACTTGAGTATTTTCTTATATAATCTAAGTTTCAGTTTATGTTTAATGATGTTTCATTCTGTGTCCCTGAGACTGTTTTAGTGGCGGTTTCATCCACAGTTACCATAGTGGACTTAATTGAATACTATCGGATTACAATTTGGAATTTTTTATTGTGTATGTTTGTGCGGATGAGTGTGTCACACTCTGCTTATCTATACTGATACGAGTAGCAGTTACTTACAGATGGTCGTATTACGAGCTAATTATATAATCAAAACTACAAATTTCAAATAATTGAAACTGAAGAGCAGACATACAGTAAGAATTGATTCCATCGATCTTCTTCCCCCGAAGCACGAAATGCCTTAAAAACAGCACGCCAGAAGCCTGCAAAATCCACAGAGTATTTTGGAAAACTATTGTTATATATCAATGCTTATGAAAATATGAAGTTTGACGTATTCTTGACACAAACAAGTACATTGGATATATAATTTCCAAATGGAGAATTCTTTCTTGTCATTTACATTAATGATGTTGAAGCATTCCATGGATTACGCCCACGCCCACGAGGGTTACAGCTGTTCCGATCATGGGAAGAGCCTGCTCGTGAAATTAACGTGTAAGCGGCTGAGCACTCCCCAGGCACCTATACCCTTAATTTAGTCCTGGGCGAGATTCAGCGTGACACAATGTGTAACAAGGCTGGCCCTTTGTATTACAGGTACAATAGAAACAGGAAAAAAGAGTGAGAAAAAGTTGCCGGAGCCTCGTGGGGCTTTAAGTGTTTTCTCACGATAAACACTCAAAACACCCAGTGTGGGAATCGAATCCGCGAGTCCGCAGCACCTCCACATATCAATTATAATAAGATAAAGAATAGTACACGAAAGTAAGATTAGAAAATCTTTCTGAAAACACAATCTCATTTTATTTCGAATTCAACAAATATAATAATGTTAACCACGAAAATTATCCTTGCGTCACAAGGCAAAAATCAATGAACACACAAATGATTTTACAATAGTTACATATTGATCTCATGTAATTTGAACCAATTTACTTTCAAAAAGAGAATGCGCACAAAGAAACACATTCACTTCCGTCTAATTAGTAATTCCGTCCAGAACATAATACAAAAGACTAAGGGGTAATTGTTGTCACCAGTCTCAGCGGGAGTGTTCACAACAAGAATGAAATCGATATGGCTCGCAGGATGAGATCCTGTATTCTCAGTACTTTTCAGTCCATAGGGAAATATGTCATCATTTCACATTTATCCTTTTTTGTATAGCCACATCTGGTCACCCCACACCAAACAAATCATTACGAGAACTGAGTTACCCCAGAGAGCAACCACTTAAAATATAAAAGGGATGGCTGATCTTAATTATTGGGATCTCCTCAAAACATTGACAATTTTACTTTGCAACGCTGCAAAAAGTATCTAATCTACCACAATTATTGCCGAAATTATTTTACCATCAAATTCAGAATTCATTCAAAGTTGGGACCACTCACCATACACCTCTACACAATTCAGGCTGGAAACATATAAATGCACTGCAACGCAATTTCTTTTCCTCCACAAGTCCTGCTCTGTGTAACATTATCCCAGGAAAAAAACAGAGATCCCGCCACTTTCAAAGCAATACCTGGACAGATTTCTTCATACGATACCAGATGAGGCAACACTAAAAGAATACATCTCAGTTGATAACTTGGTTCTTGATTGTGCCATGATACTACAAAATTTGACTTTAACATGACGTGTCATTAAGTTCAACATGCTCTGGGCTAATCTTTGTCTTAAACATGTTGGTGTCATTACGATAGACATGACCTGGGTTAATCTTTGGCTATTAAACATCCGAGTTTTATTTAAGATTTAATGCAAACAGATGTTGTATGATATCGAAGGGAAGTTAAATGCTGCATAATTTGATAACGATGAATTCCTAACTTCCTGGAAAAGTGGTAGGAATATTTCTGTTACGTTCCGAGGAATTCCTGCAAATTTCCGAGTACATCCGAGGATTTCCTGGAAAGTTTCGAGCAAATTTACTGTGAATTTGTTGTTATAGGTAGATTTTACTATAATATATGACTAATTTTTGTCTTATTCTATACTACTTTTATAACCTATTTTCAAATTTGTAATTATTGATTAATAATTAAAAGATGATTTTTTTTAAAAGTAAAAAAACTATTTTAATCGAGTTATTTTCAATTTATCATGAGTGACAAGTAAAAACAAATAGAAGTAATAACTTATAATAACATTTTTAGTTTTAATAAAAATTAATATTTTATAAATCTACATATTTTACTTGAAATTTTATCCTTAGCCGCAATATTTTAAGGAAAATTTCTCTTGTTCTCTACTTTACTAGATGTAATAACTTGTTCTGATCTTTTCCAAGGTTATAATCTTAAGAATATTATCTTTCTTGCTCGCATTTGTTCCATGTAGTATATAATATATACCAAAATGTATGTTTAAATGGTGGTCAACGTCTCATCCGATTATTTCGTAATAAAGAATTATATCTCTAAATTACTATACACTCTTTGACATAGTCTACACAATGACACACACATATGCGCAGGCGCATATTCTTATATTTATGAATGGTTCTCTGTGTGTGTCTCTGTTGTATTTCCTTTGATAATCGGCAAATTAGGATCATCTGTGTTGTGTACAGTAGCTATAAGCTGCAATGAACTGAGACTACATCATGTATGAATCAATAACCAACAACATCGCCACAAGCTTTTCTAAATTTAACAATTGTTTAATTCTATAAGTATTGAACTTTCGATAGTTTTGATGTTTTTTCAAGACGTGGAGAGAAAGTTGATATCTTTAAGTTTTGAAAATGTTTTCAGGTGGATTAATTTCAGCGAAGTTTCCTATTTGAACCAGTCATGAAGATATATCCACATACAAACTTATTCATTACTTTTACATTCATTGAATTTAGGCCGCGTTGGTACATCTTCATACCGCACATCATGATACAAAAATGTACACACACACTCATATATATATATATACGAGGCTGAGGCTGGAAACTACCTGGCTCTAAGTTTATCGTGAAAGGCCTGGCTGCAGGCCCAACTTTCCTAGTTATGTTACAGGGCTAAGAAATACTGAAGCATCACTGCAATAAGTGTATTTATCTGAGATGAGGATATCTTGAACAAAATTATAATTAACTAATCCTCCTCTGTTTTCTTCTACCCAAAGCCAGGAAGTTTCCACCCCACTCGTATATCTATATCTGTCTATCAATCTCTACTTCTGAATATATATATATATATATATATATATATATGTATATATATATGTATATATGTATGTATGTATACATAAGTATAAAAGATCGTGGGTAAGGCCAAAAGAATGCGAAGTAAATGCAAGGTAAGTCTACATCAATTCATATATTTGTTTTCTTGTTGTTTACGTTGTATTTACTTCGCATTGTTTTGGCCTTACACCCGATTTATCAAACAATATATACTACACAATGTTTCACAATAATTATTCCATTATACTATATATAAACATACATACATACACACATATTTATATATATATATGTATATATATATATATATATATATATGTGTGTGTGTGTGTGTGTGTGTGTGTGTGTGTGTGTATGTGTGTGTGTGTGTGTATGTATATATATATATATATATATATATATATGTATATACATAGGCACAACTGGCCTCTACACATTTTCTATCTGCTGAATTCACCGACGAAATCTTTTGGGAGCCTTAAGTAGAAGACACATGCCTAAGATGTTGCACAGTTGGATTGAACTATAACTTCATGTTTGCCAACCAGCTTTCTTAACTACACTGGAATAGCTGTGCCTCGAAACTTCTAAACAAACGATTTCTCTTTCAATACATACTGAAATGTCCTTTGGGAAATTTTGCAATTTGTAGATATGAGTAATTTAGATTCACTTTCCCCAAGATATCAATTTGGTATAGAGAAAAACGCGGGCTTTACAATATTCACCATCTGGTACCATACTTCGTATGCATCCATAACTTATTCAAATATGACAAAGCTGCAAACTCTGTTCAGTCTTAGGTCAAAGTATCTCGGATATTGGGAGGGAATCTATCGAAGCTCAAGCTAGTGAAACTTCAGCATGTATCCGTATTTTTCACTTGATATACATCATGAAATACTCTTTCACAGGAAGCAATCAGCTAAAAACATATACTGTAAATAAGAGACTACCGGTTAACGGCCTATTTCTAAATGTATACATCGTCTTTCCAATGCGGAACAAAATATACAGTGTAATCTCTCTACATCATTTCATATATATATGTTATTAAAAGCCCGATATATTGTTATGGTGTTAACGCTATTCTGATGTAGCAGCGACAAATTTTGTTTGGTTTTCTTCTCTGCATCCGTTTTCATTTCATGTCGTTCGTTTGTTGTCATTTTGTTGGAAGATATTCAGTTTTAATATCAGGTGCTATATCCGTTTCATGTTTGTGTTTTTATAATGTCGATCTTGGTGAATTTATTACCGATCTCTCGTTTATTTCCCCACCGCAATCATAAAAAGAGCAAAATCGATAGGATGTTAATTGGTTTTCATTGACGAACGTTGAAAATACTTAGGACATTTAATAATTATAAAAGTACTACTAATACTACTACTATTATTATTACTACTAATACAACTACTACTACAACAACTACTACCATTACTACTACTACTACTAATACTACAATTACTACTACTACTACTACTGCTACCACTTCTACTTCTACTACTACTACTGCTACGGCTACCATCACCACCACCACTACCACCATCAGCACTACTACTGATGATGATGATGGTAGTAATAACAATAATAATAATCCTCTCTTCTATAGATACAAGGCCTAAAATTTGTTGGGAGATCACAGTGTTTCACTGGTACTTCATTCGTCGACCCGAGAGGATGAGCGGCAAAGTGGACCACCGCGGAACTTGAACTCAGAACGCAGTGACAAGCGAAATACTGCTAAAGAACTTTGTCCTGCGTGCTAACGATTCTGCCAGCTCACCTTATTATTATTTTTTTATTATTATTATTATTATTATTATTATTATTAATAATATGATTATTATCATTATTATTAATATGATTATTATTATTATTATTATTATTATTATTATTATTATTATTATTATTATTATTATTATTAATATGATTATCATTATTATTAATATGATTATTATTATTAATATGATTATTATTATTATTAATATGATTATCATTATTATTATTAATATGATTATTATTATTATTAATATGATTATCATTGTTATTATTAATATTATTATTATTATTATTATTATTATTATTATTATTATTACTATTATAATTATTACTATTAATAATAATAATAAGGTGAGCTGGCAGAATCGCTAGCACGCAGGACGTAGTTCTTAGCGGTATTTCGCTTGTCACTGCGTTCTGAGTTCAAGTTCCGTGGTGGTCGAGATTGCCGCTCATCCTCACGGGTCGATGAATTAAGTACCAGGAAAGCCCTGTGCTCAATGTGATCAACATACCCTCACCCAAACAAATTTAAATATATTTATTTATATATTTATATATGAAATCATATGATCTGCAGTGAATCTGTTTTTAAAAATCTCGCTTCGTGAGTTGCATTCCATCGCGTTCGCTACAGTGAGTTTATTATGATAGTCTTGAATTTAAGAGTCCCTCCTAGCATGATGCATTCATATATAGTAATGGCCTTAATATAAATAAATATATTTAAAGGCAATAATTAATAAATGTTTCCCTTATGAAGTTTTTCACGCTAACGACTTCAACTTCATCATTTATTATAAAGATCATATATATATATATATATACACACACCCACACATATATATATATATATATATATATATATATATATATATATATATATATATATATATATATATGTGTGTGTGTGTGTGTGTGTGTGTGTATATATTTATAGGAGAATAACACATGACTAATGTTAATATTAGTGATAGTATTAGTATTTTACTATGAGCACACTTGACGGGCTCGATTCACCTAACATTTAGAGGACTTTTCCGTAATGATTCCAAGTGGAAAATGTTCCAGTGAACCTAGGAATATGATTGGGATTTTAATTTGTTTATATTTTTGTTTATTTAATTGGGAAATAGTTTCTCATGGGTAAATAACTGAACATTTGTTTTCAACCATTCTCACACAAAATAAATTATTTTGTGTCAAAGTCTGAGCCGAAAGGTAACGGACCGCACCTAATATGTTTTAACAATCAGTAATTAGAGATTAAATAACACGATAATTAACTCCGCAGCTGGGTATACTTATTTGAGAAGAAAGACATATTGAAAACATGAACAATTTAAATGATGAGATTAATAATAACAACATAAATATCAGTAATTGGACACACATCATGAAGCTCAGTAATGAATGAAGAGTTCAATTGAAAAGTAATTTTATTCGCAAAGAGAATTAACTGGCTAGAAATAGGTTTCTTCTCTTTTTTTCTTTTTTGTTTGGTCTACAACGACGGAAGCTACATTCTATGAATATTTATAAATGCGGGGCGTACGCGTTTCTGGGAACCGTAAACCCTAGTGACAAATACAGGAAGACCGATAGAGTTTCACGATTCTGCCGGTGTAACAATGGAACAGTATAATAATAATAATATTAATAATAATAATAATAATAACAACAACAACAACAACAACAACAACAACAACAACAACAACAACAACAACAACAACAACAACAACAACAACAACAACAACAACAACAACAACAATAATAATAATAATAATAATAATAATAATAATACTACTACTACTACTACTAATAATAATAATATAATAATAATAATAATAATAATAATAATAATAATAATAATTATAATAATAATAATGAATGGGAACCCAGATTCGAAATTTGCCCAAAACGCCTGATGAAAGCTAGTGAGTATATCAACCCAAACGTTGTGTTGACTACAAACAAGATGACAAAAATCCGTCAAATGTAAATAAAGTAAATAATGTAAAATATAACTAATCGTGTAAACGATCTATACGTCGATTATTGTGGTGTTAAATTCGGTGATGAAGACAAACATTGGGTTCCACACAATGTATGTCGCACTTGTGTGGAAGAGCTGAGAATCTGCAAAGCCGGTAAGAAAAGAGAAATGCTCTTTGGGATACAAATGGTCTGGCGAGAGTCGAGTAACCACGTTGACGGTTGTTATTTCCGCATTACTAAAGTTGATGGGTGCAATGCAAAAATATAAACATAACACAGTCATCATAGTATTCCCTCGGCTATACAGCCTATTTCACATGGAGTTTATATTCCATTTTCTCATCCAGCACTTGTTTTGAAGAATGTTATATCAGATAGTAATGAAGAGGACGAATACGAAGAAGAATGTGATGATTACTCTCCTGAAAAATCCGCAGTTATTTACACAGAAGGGGCGCAATGATTTGGTGAGAGTTTTGAACCTACCAGAGAATGTAGCGGAATTTCTTGGTTCGAGGCTTAAAATGAAAAAGGTTTTGTTACCGGGATACTTTTTCTCGTGGTATCGTCACAGGAAAGACGAGTCGTTATCATTCTTTGCTGAGGATGGATCAATGGGTTGCTGTTCTAATATTCCAAACCTGTTAAACTATTTGGAGATCGAGAGAAATCCCTCAGAATTGAAACCGTTCATTTATTCTTCCAAAAGGAGTTTGAAGGCTGTCTTGCTACACAATGCAAATAAGTATTCATCCATTCCAATGGGACATTCTATAAACTAGAGGAGACGTATAAATATAAAGTATGTAGAATACTACAGGCAAATGTGTGGAGATTTCAAAATTATAGGCATTCGTTTACGCTAGCAGGCAGGCTACACAAACATTCCATGTTTCGTATGTAAATGGAACACAGAGCTAAAGAAAAGCATTAGATGGATAAAAACTGGTCACAAAGGAGACGTTGGTTACCTGGATTCAAATTATTTGGTACGAACCCTTGATTGAACCTACAAAATTACTGCTACTACCTTCGCACATCAAACTGCTTTTGATAAAGCAGTTCGTTAAATCTTCGCCTGCAGATAGGCCACAGTTTGTAGTATTTCTGAGAAAAATATCTAAATATAACCAGTGAGAAAATAAAAGCAGGACTATTTGTTGGTCTTGACATTCGTAAACTAACGAAAGACCCATGAATGAATCTCAAAAATATACATAGATGAGCTTCAGGTGTATTGTCGGGAAAACTTTGAGAACCAATAGGTGTTCAAATTACGAAATCATAGTTAATAATATGCTGTAAAACTTCAAAATGCTTGCGTGCAACATGAGTGTTAAAATGCTCTTTCTCCACTCACACCTTGAATATTTCCCGAAGAATCTTGGCAATTTCATTGAAGAGCATGGTGAGAAATTTCACCAGGATATTAAAGAAATGGAGCGGAGCTACCAGGGGAGATGGAATGTAAACATGATGGCGGATTACATCTGGAGTCTAAAGTGAATGCATGCAGCAACCAAAAGCAGGAAGGAAATCGCAGAAAAGGAAATTTTAAAAGGTATAAAACTACTTTAAAACCATGGTAAGTGCATTAGAAATACATATTTAGTCAATATGGAAACCTACATACATTATTCATATTATTTTTATTATTGTTCTAGTCGTTTGTTCTTGATTTCATCTTACTTTTATCTAAGAATCCGCCAGAAAACGGAATGATTGGCAAGAAAAATCCTCATATTTGCGCAAAATATGTACGTGATAGGCAAAAACTTGAAACATTTGAATTCATCATTAAAACATTATCCATAATTGCCAATAAGTAGACAATCATCATTCATTTCATTTAAAAAGTTAGACTTGTCTAATCTAACTCCTGGTTTGGAACTAAGACTACGGTAAAGGTATGCGAGTCTGTAGAGTGCTCAACCACATGCACCTTAATTTCACAAATCAACTGGAACCCGCCTCGTTAAAACCGACGGAGTGCCAAGGGAAGGTCTCTTCTTAAAGAAATATCTACTGAATACATTACAGTTGTAATGGGATTAATTGTTTTGTAGTATGCAAAAGTATAGTAATATATTTTAGTAATCCTTAATAATGCAGTTGATGAGTACACTTGATAATGAAGGGGCATTATTCGCTTACTATAATATACTTTTTTCCCATTGTCACTATATAATGCATACTTCCCAAATACCTCATATGTAGAGCACCGCCTATTATTGTCAATAATCTGTCCAGATAAGTGTGAGCTTAGTCTTCTGTTTTGACATATCTTCCAGCATCTTACATACAACTATCCGAGGCACAGGTGCTATTGTTCCTGTTCATTCGAAAACGTGTGTCTATGTATATGCGTATGTACATGTGAGTGAGAGAGAAAGAGAGAGAGAGGGAGATAAGTCGTTGCATACGCAGTCACATATAAATGGACTCGCCTACACTCACATTATGCTTCTTCAATGCAATATCAGCATTTCTACTTTCCAAACTTCACGAAATATTTCCTATTTTTTTTCTTTTTGCTTATTCTGTCAGTTCTCCAAACTTGAAATCAATGGCTTTTGGAGTGGGGATTTATGCACCACAGTTTTATACATAAAACGAGATAAGAAAGGAAATATAATGTCTAACAAGACACTTATCAGCTGAGACTCACACAATAAGATATCATATATTCAGAATGTTTGGATATATAAGTCGCAAATCACACTTTTTCCCGCTCTAGACCATACTTCCAGGTGGTAACCAAAGTCGTAATTCATACGTCTAGCAGTGGTTCTAACCTGATATTTTTGGGGGACAACACCTTTTTTCATGTCATTCCCAAAATATGTCAACACTTCGTTTCTAACAAAATTAGGAATATTCTGTCTACTGTCAGTGCTGTGAGAAATAAATGGCAACAAATTCGTTTTGAAACGTGAAGCAACAATTCCTCATGTTTACACACGTAAATATTATCTTGTTTCTTCTTAGTTCCTTTAATGTCTAAACCCCACCCTCCACCCCGTCTAACGGCACTTTTTCTTCTAACACTGACAACACAATTTTCATCCAATCGTTTTTTGTTTGTGACTTTTTTTAGAATACTCAAACATATGCCACGGGCAATTTCGTTGCCATACATTTTCTGTAAAATTTTATTCACAAATCTTGAGCAGTTGTTAAGTTCATATACAAAGTTGTTTTACTAAATGATATTCGTGTGCTGAAAGCAGTTTACAACGTATGTAACAAAAGTACCATAACTCACACAATGATTTATGTCAGACCAAATAATTTATACAAAGGTGTTCAAATATAAATAACTCAATCATCGCAGAAAATAAAGGCGCAGGAGTGGCTGTGTGGTAAGTAGCTTGCTAACCAACCACATGGTTCCGGGTTCAGTCCCACTGCGTGGCATCTTGGGCAAGTGACTTCTGCTATAACCCCGGGCCGACCAATGCCTTGTGAGTGGATTTGGTAGACGGAAACTGAAAGAAGCCTGTCGTATATATGTATATAAGCCTGTCGTATATATGTATATATATATGTATGTGTGTGTGTGTTTGTGTGTTTGTGTGTCTGTGTTTGTCCCCCTAGCATTGCTTGACAACCGATGCTGGTGTGTGTTTACGTCCCCGTCACTTAGCGGTTCGGCAAAAGAGACCGATAGAATAAGTACTGGGCTTACAAAAAATAAGTCCCGGGGTCGATTTGGCCGCAGTCAAATGACTGAAACAAGTAAAAGAGTAAAAGAGTAACAATCAACCAAAACAATCACACGTTTTCATACACAACATCGTGTACTATTTGCCGAACCGCTAAGTTACAGATACGTAAACATATTAAACAGAGTACCAGCAACTAAGAGAGCGACATTCCTATATATATATGCTATCAAGTAATTGTTCCTGATTCTTTTTCTTCTCATTTAACGATCGAGCCTCTACGTGGTCACTTAGCCAGCGAGAAAGCGCAACTAAATTCCAGTACGATTCATCAAAATAATTTTATTAGTCAATGTATTCTGCGTTATACAAAAACAGGATGGTCACGGATGGAAGCAATAGATTAGGAATCAGATCAAGTGTGATATGAAAGGAGAAAAAACCTATTAATTTAATCAGGGGTCAATCATAAATATGAAAAAAATTCCTGATCTTATAACTCCACAATTACCACAAAATCCTATTATCTACAAAATTAAGAAGATAAAAGAAAACATATAACTGGTGCAATATACAAGCTCACATCTACAATCCTTAAACATATTGCATTATTTCCA
>NC_043008.1:7794298-7801798 GCF_006345805.1 Octopus sinensis
CTCTTTCTAGCCTATCAAACGAATCGTTAGACGCCCCATACTCGTTGTCACTTAGTCGTTGTTGATATATACGACTGAATCACATATTTTATATGAATTTATTTATTTTTCAATAAATGGAATGCGCAGGTAAAAGTGGAAATACTTTATCGCCAAATATAATTTACTTGCTAAGGGAAAATAGCATATTTATCCTAAAATACGTTGGTGTTCTTTCGTCATAACATTTGATTTAAATGCATAAAATTTCTCTTTTGGTAAAGTTGATAGCATGACGTCAAAAATCCTGGAACCTGAATCCCAGATCTAATCATAATTTTTATTTATTTGAAGTTGATAAATAACATTTCATTGGTTTACGGGATTATATAATTCAACATACACCACCAATAGCTTATTTCTATAGCAACGTAGTAATATTTTATAAAGAGGAATAAAAAAATACTAAACAGTAGAGTTTTGTCTAGTTTAGTTTCAACTCCTCCTTTAACCAACATTCTTCACTTACATATATAACAAATGCATTAAAGCCACATAAGCTATTCAATGTGGAAACCTATATCTTACATTTGTTTGAAAATAACCAAATTCTTAATAGAGTTAGACACTCAATTTCGATTCCTAGTTAACGCTGTTTCAACTCCCCTACAGTTCTCCCGCCTCAGGAAAACGTGATTATATCCCATTTCTTTATATATCTGTAGCCTCAAGATCAGACCGAAAGAAAATCAATACAAAATGCTACGCGTAAGAAAGGAAAGCGCATTGTTTGCTCAGACAATTGTGGTGTATTTTAACTGTTTACCTTTGACTTATATGTGCTACTCATTATTGCTTACCACAGAGTGCATTGGAATGTTTGTCTCTTAAGTACTAGAGGTAGTTGCTGAAATGACTTGTTTGAATACACGTGTTACTTTCTTCTTTCCTAAGTAAATGATGCGGTTATTGATTAACATTTTGTTTAGTCTCGCCGTATGGTGTGATTTGCTCTGGGTTGGTTTACCTTATATTAGCATGTATTTGTTTAGTTGGAATGTGGAAGACAATATTTTCAATCTGTGTCTGCTAAAGGCAATGCAAATAAAGAATGAAAAGATGGTGGAAACTATAATATAGTATCCGTGAAAAAAATATATAAGAAAAACTACATTACTTTCTACTTAGCGAGACAACATTACAGCAGTAATTTGCAAGTAGGTGACAATTGTTATAAACAACATTTTCAAAGATATAAATCACACATTTGAGGAATCACGGTTTGGTGAGAAATAATGTTTATCATACATTCGGTAGCACAGAAATCTGTGATAAATATAAGTATGTGGAATGTTTCAAAACAAATATACTTTCAAATAAGTGACACGGAACATGTTGCTATTAATATGCAGACAAAATCAGTTGCAACGCACTCGTTATCCGTAGCACATGATGATTACGCACGACAAACCTTATATGCAATCATACGAGAGAAATGGTAACCAAAAATCTTGATTATCAACCGAGCTGAAGTTGTGAGAATATATTTCCAAGTGGTATATAATGCAAGATCAAACATCAAATCTATAAAAAGGTGTTTCAGTAAATAAACTTTCAGATTTACCTAATCGCATACATTGACTTAATCAGATTCAAATACGGATTCCTCACATTGTATTGCTACCGAATATCTTTATGGAATTATACCTCACTGCACGGAAACGGAAAGAATAGCAGCCGCAAGGTATTGTCTCGTGCCTCACACAGTTACTTTATTTACTAGAAATACCAACCACTTTTCTCGCGAATATGAGAAACTAATGTAGAGAGATGATGATCGAATTCAGAGAGTGTTTCTATAAACAAAGTGAAATATGACGAAATATTTATCTGGTAGATTGAAATTAATCCAAATGTGAATCCCATGAGCTATATATGTTTCATTCCAGATTGTGAGAGACAACTGTATGAATAAAAGTGAATTGTATTGTACATTTTTTTTCATCTTAACTTGTTTTACATATGATAAAATAAATAAATTATTTTCACTTTCAAAATTATATATATTTTTGCCAAATAAAGTAGCAATCATAAGATGCGGGTTGCGATGAAGAAAATCGATTTCATAAACTTCAGGATTCTCCATCTAAATAAATATTTCATATACCTAACACACGTCCATCTTCATACTATATATACTTTCTGCTTTTTTCTATATTTACTTTACTGCCTTTGTGAAAACCACTCTTACATCCCGACACTCAATATTCCATTTCTTTTACTTACCCATTTTATATACGTAGAAGCGCGCGCTCTAAAAATTACGACCAGTCCCAACTCCTTTCGATATCGATTCACTGGAATAATATTCTCTCTATTATTCTCGGCAGCCGTCTAATCAATTCCATGGGAACATTGGCGATGAATTCGCTGCTTATATCAGGACGCAAAAGACATGGATCAATGCGTTTCTCCGATAGATGGCAATAAAATAAAACAAATAATATATATATCCGTCACCCACGTTGTAATAAACGAGGAAGCAGATGTTCTACGTCTAATCAGCCAAAATTCAGTGAATATTTCCTCGCCGCCATTTTGTGCTAGGCAGATCTAAGAGTCGATTGGGTAATACTGAATAGTAATAACATAAAAAAGATTCCCAAATCCAAAATTAAATTAATTAGGGAGCAAAGTATTATTAAAACACATAGGCGCACGCGTAGCTGTGTACTCAGGACTTTGCCTCCCAATGACATGGTTCCGGGTTCGATCCCACTTTTCTTTTCATCTTTGCAAGTGTCCTCTACTATAGCCTCGAGACGACCAAGACATAGAAGTACATTTGATAGATGGAACCTGAAAGAGGCCATGTCGCTTATCTGTGTGTGTGTGTGTGTGTGTGTGTGTGTGCATGGGTGTGCGTGTGTCTGTGTGTGTGCACGTGAATGCGTGTGCATGCGCGAGTGTGGATTTGTCTCTATTTTTGTCCCCTACAAAACCGCTTGGCAACTGATGTTGGTGTGCTTATGTCCCTGTAACATAACGGTCCGATAAAAGCAATCAATACCATAAATACCAAGCTTATAAAATGAAGTACTGGGGTCGATTCGTTCGACTTAAACTTCTTCGTAGCGGTGCCCCAGAATGACCGCAGTTTAATGACTGAAACGAGTAAAAGATAAAAGAAAAACTTGTTGAATGGAAGAACATAACAGATGATATGTCATTGTGTTCCGACGTAATTATTTACATTGTTTACATTATTTACATTCGACGGATATTTGTCCTCATCTTGTTTGTTGTTAACACAACTTTTCGGCTGATATATCTTACAGCCTTCATCAGGTGTCTTGGGGAAATTTCGAACCTGAGTTCTTATTCCTAAGGTATTTTTCGATGTTGTTGTTATTATTATTATTATTATGATTATTATTATGATTATGATTATTATTATTCAGGTCACTGCCTCGAATGGAACTCGACATATGGTGTAGTGGTTAAGAACACGGGCTATTAACCTCAAGATTCTGAGTTCGATTCCAGGCAATGACCTAAATAATAATATTAATAATAATAATAATGATGATGATGATGATGATGATGATGATGATGATAATAATAATAATAATAATAATAATAATAATAATAATAATAATAATAATGATAATAACCTTAGAAATGAAACCCATGTTCGAAATTTCCCCAAGACACCTGATGAAGGCTGGAGGGTATATCAGCCGAATCTTTGTGTTAACAACAAACAAGATGAGAAAAAATATCCGTCAAAGATAAATATTGTAAATAATGTACATAATTCCTCATCTCTTAATTATAGTTTTGCTTATAAAGCTTATATGACTGTGGAATTTTAGAAGAATTTCCCTCCTGTATTTTCCTATGGAATTTAGCTTCGAGGTATGAGATGTAACAAGTCTGTTATGTTTTATGTAGAGACCAATGCAACACTCTCGTTTAGGCTTATCATGAACTTACAACATGGTGCTATTGGAAAATGATTACTGAAGATTTGTTAAATTCAACACGGAATCAGATTTATTATGGAAACAATATTCATATCAGAATATAATGCCAAATTCACATGCAAACACATACATCAGCCAATTCTCACGTGGCTACTGACACCAAACCTGCGTAGAAATCAAAATTTTACCGCAATAAACACATCAGCACGTGACTGCTGATGCACAATATTAATGGCGAAATAGAAGTAGTTACAGGAATTCAATCAGTACACAAGAAGAAACCCATACACCAAATATATTAAATTTGGTTCTTGAGCATACGAACATGCGGTTTTAGAGACTTTGCTTAAAGTCTAAAACGTTATTATTT
Organism: Octopus sinensis; assembly: GCF_006345805.1. NCBI lineage: Eukaryota > Metazoa > Mollusca > Cephalopoda > Octopoda > Octopodidae > Octopus > Octopus sinensis. The sequence continues at coordinate 7,798,634 of NC_043008.1, forward strand.
AAAATGCGCTGATGAAGCCAATAGGAAAATATGAAAGCAGAAAATAAATGAGAGCATTAAACTTGGACACTGTCGCATATTTAATAATACATCCATAGCTGCCAACATATCATCATCATCATTTAACGTCCACTTTCCATGCTAGCATGGGTTGGACGGTTCGACCGGGGATCTGGGAAGCCAGATGGCTGCACCAGACTCCAGTCTGATCTGGCAGTGTTTCTACAGCTGGATACCCTTCCTAACGCCAACCACTCCGTGAGTGTAGTGGGTGGCTTTACGTGCCGCCTGCACAGGTGCCAGGCTAGGCTGGCAACGGCCACGATCAGATTGGTGCATTTTACGTGCCACCGGCACGGAAGACAGTCGAGGCGGCACTGGCATCGGCCACCTTCAGATGGTGCTGTTTACGTGCCACCGGCTCAGGGATCACAACTGCAATATATACACACACACATATATATATATATATATATGTGTGGTGTGTGTATATACACACATGCACTTATATATATATACATACTTATATATATATATATATATATATATATATATATATATATATATATATATATATATATATATATATTCAAAAGGTAGCTCGAGGACGATTCGACAGTTTTTTAATGACCACTACACAGGTTTTGATACAACATAGATCCACATATATACAAGATTTAAATTTAAATTAAATAACGGTTTACCTGTATAATAGGACCTATTAGTATCTCCTCAGGTAATATAAAAGCACTCTCTCCGTAAAGAAATGTTTGATTTCGATGCTATCACATCTAGCTGGCTCCTTTGAATCTAGCAGACACTGAAGGTTTCAATCCCCTCGCGGTGAGTGTGTTTCTACTCGCTGAACATGAGCGGCATTGTGTATGTTGACTGCTTATTTTGTTTCACACACACGCTCATACTTATATAATCACTCACACACCGATATACCACTTCATATCTGGGCTTTCCCATACACACTCACACTCATTCTAAAATCTATATATTGGTGTGTGAATGAGTTCTCTTAGTAGAGATCAGCTGTAAGTGTCTTATTTGCATGGTTTATGCAGATGTCTAGAAATTAGATTGAGACATGAATGCTATTTTTTGATTTCAGAAATTTTGTATGGTCCTCTTTATTCCGATTCTAAACTATAAAGCATCATCTAAGAATGTTTTCCAGTCTCCTATAAGGTAGATTTGGAAGTTGTGGTCACGTTTCTGCAGCATAGCCGCCTTTGCTATTTCATTTGCATCCAGTTACTCTCGACTATACAACTTTCATCCTGGTCCATCCACTGTCTGGGGAGAACAAGTTTTTGTTTTTCTGGCCAGTATTGTATTTGGTGATTATCATCGTCATACAGAGAAATCAGCAGACTAAGCCCAGGGTAACAACAGCCAAAATAATTGCCTATTGGGTCGGCCTGGAAACATAAGCAATGATAATAGCGGTAAATATGATAAAGAAATAGCAGTTACGCTTCCTTTGAAAACTAGTAGCTTCAGTAATACTAAGGCAGCATCATAAATGGGAATAACTGCCTTTTCAAGAGGAGTATACCGTACACTACTAATGTAACTAGGATTATAAAAAGACTTCGAGGAAAAGCCCCATTAAAAATGCCACTTCCACAAAACAACAAACAAATTGAGATCCACATTGTGGTATAAAGGCTTCAATATGCAAATCCTTACTAACATCCTGGTTTAAAGTTCTCGCCGCGGTAGACAGGCATTTGTTTTTTAGATCGAACAACTAGAACAGAGTCTATTACCAGCACACTACAAGATTGGCTGTTTCCGGTATCAAAAACTTGGCACAAATCATGGCGGTTCATGACACTAGGAGAATAGGAGAATATCTAAATTGCAGAAGAGAAAAAGTACCACAGTAAAGTAGTTAATAGATTAAAAAATGACGATGACGATGACGACGACGACGACGACGATGATGATGATGATGATGATGATGATGATGATGATGATGGTGATGATGACGATGACGATGACGATGACGATGATGATGATGATGATGATGAGATGATGGTATTATTATTATTATAATAATATATATAATAATATAATAATAATAATAATAATAATAATAATAATAACACGATAGAAGAAGAAGAAGAAAAGAAGACAATAAGAAGAAGAAGAAGAAGAAGAAGAAGAAGAAGAAGAAGAAGAAGAAGAAGGTGAAAGCTGATATCATTTCTTCTAAATAGGAACGCAGGATTTCGTTTGTAATTTCAGTTTCTCAGTTCTGCGGCCATTTTTAATTTTGAACTTGAAGAAGACAGACGATCTGTTGTAATATTGTTCCAATCTTTAAATAAACAATCTCTATTACAAATTGCATCGTGCTTTTATTACTCTCCAATAATAACAATACAAAACGATATTAATAACACAATAGGAGGGTCCTTGGCATCTCAGGCTATTTCTTGTAGCCCGATGTTAGGATTCTTTTCTTTTTCCAACAACTCTGGTAAACATTGCATTTATAACTCTCTCTATATCTCTCCCTTCAACTAAATTTTTAACCACGTAATATTTATTCCTGTCCTTCTACCTCACGTCGTTGACAGGTCTCTACTTTTTCTTTTGCTCTTCGTCCATCACTTTGTCTATCTACGTTATTGCGTAACGCATTTGGTCCTAGCAGTATTGATATATAATCTCAGGCGTATAAATACGTTATAAATGTACCTGTACATCTCTTTTAATTATACTTTTTGTCTGCCCATCTCTCTATGTCTCCTCTCTGTATATATATACACACGCATATATATATATATATATATATATATATATATGTATATGTGTGCGTGTATGTGTATATATATCTATACATATATGTATATTAACATATATATGTGCGTATATATATATATATATATATACATGCGCACTCTTAACCTTTCTCTCTCCCTCCCTTTCTCAGCCTTCATTCTTTTGGCTTTCCTTTTCTTCTACCTTACTGTCTCTCCCTCCCTTTCTCACATTCTTCATTCTCTTCTCTACAACCATTCCCTTTTTTTCTCTCCCTTTCTCTCCCTTTCTCCTCCTCCTCCCTCCCGTCGTTGACCCGCGACGAGAGCTCTGCTACTGTCTTTCTATCCTGGCTGCCTTCAAGTAGAGACGGCACTTTCTGTT
>NC_043008.1:7804298-7856798 GCF_006345805.1 Octopus sinensis
CTGTCGTCTGCAAATTCACTTATCTTTCGGAACTAGTTTTAGTAGCAAAAAATGTAGGACGTTTGATTTATATTAGTATATAAGTATACTGTACTTACATTCCATATAACATTACCACCTGGAGTACGTCTCTGCATGTAGAGACATTTTAAAACAGAATTCAAAAGTCCACAAAAGTGTCGGTTGTAGAAGTTAGAGCATGTATACCGACTCGAATCCCTTGGAGTTGCGTTTCTCTCCTGTTTTTATGGCAGGAAACATTTAAACGGCATCTTCCACGTTTAGGCCTGGTCGGGAAACATAAAGGAATGAATGAAGAAGTGTTGTCATAAAGCAGGGGTAACTCATAGATTCATTTGTCAATATTTGGTCAATAATCGGCAATAGTGTCTATATTTAAATATTTGTGCATCTCTAGATATATATGTGTAAGTGTATCTCTATCTATCTTTCTATCTATCTTTCTTTCTATCTATCTATCTATCTATCTATCTATCTATCTATCTATCTATCTCTCTCTCCTCTCTCTCTCTCTCTCTCTCTCTCTATATATATATTATATATATATATATATATATATATATGCAACATAGAGTATATGTATACTGCATAAAATATATTCACCCAGATTATTCCATCGTGTGTAACTGGCAACAAAATTTAATCGTCTTCCACATTTTGTCCCAGTGGAGGGTAAAGAAAAATGTATATCTTATACACTCATTTGTTTACTTGCATTTAATATTAAAAATTCCTCTCTCCTAATTGCCCGCCATGTATGCATAACTGCATTAATTTGGTAAACTTAGCTTTCACTTAAATTATCAATGTTACATATATATACTCTTTTACTCTTTTACTTGTTTCAGTCATTTGACTGCAGCCATGCTGGAGCACAGCCTTTAGTCGAGCAAATCGACCCCGGGACTTATTTTTGTAAGCCCAGTACTTATTCTATCGGTCTCTTTTGCCGAACCGCTAGGTGACAGGGACGTAAACACACCAGCATCGGTTGTCAAGCAATGCTAGTGAGGCAAACAGACACAAACACATACACACATATACACATATATATATACATATATACATATATACGACAGGCCTCTTTCCGTCTACCAAATCCACTCACAATGCTTTGGCCGGCCCGAGGCTATAGTAGAAGACACTTGCCCAAGGTGCCACGCAGTGGGATTGAACCCGGAACCATGTGGTTGGTAAGCAAGCTATTTACAACACAGCCACTCCGGCTGTATATATATAATTTAAAGAATTCGGTGTATTTTCAACAACAAATTTGCCTATATTTTCGTGCGTGGAAACACATGCCGTCTTTTGTTATATGTATTTGGTTTACAGTTTCCCTTATCCTTTTCCCATAGGAGCTTTCGCTTGGAGAGGCATGTTTTGGAATCAGGTGTATTTATAATTTTTTTCGCGAGCGGATCTGATTTTTGATTCGTTAAAATACTGGTGACGTCATGTTATTTCGGTGGTCAAGTTTGTCGTTCTGCCTGGCTGGTTTCCCTGTGGGGAAATGTAATTAGTCGTTCCGGTTGGTTGATTCTCTTAAAAGGGTCATTTCGTTGTATTTGCTGAAGTCGCGTTTGATTGGTTTCGAGTTAGGTGATGTCAGCAACTGCTGTTAGTAAAATTCCATTGGCCTAAATTTAGGTGTTTGTATGGTGTTTGTATATTGATTTGGAGTTGCAGTTTCGAACCCGGGTGGAAGACTATTACTAAAGTTTTAAAAAAATGTCTAATGTACCTGGTTGTTTTTGTGGAGAAATTGAGTCTTTCCCCCTTTATCTTATTACTGTTTTTTCTTCTTTCTAAAATATATTCAGCAGTGGTTTATATTTTTGAATGAGTTTCTTTTCCTTATTTAAACAGAATTGGGTTGAAGTGTTTCTTGTGCATTGATAGAAAGAGAAGATTTGGAATGCATTATCGGAACACTCACGTGTCCACAAACAGTATATCCGGAAGACCAGTGTTCGCCAACTTCTATTGAGCGAACATATAGAGACATGTGGTCAAAAAATGTTTCTAATTTTTTCCTTTCCACAAACTACATGTGAGGTTGGAAGAAAGATAAAATAAAAACTGCTTATTAAAATGTACAAACATATTCCCGAACGGAAAGGCAACAATAATATAACAACTACTTAATGATGAGGATTAAGAAGTATCTCTAGCTTACAAATATATGTCTTTATTGTCCACAGGGGGCTAAGCATAGAGAGGCCAAACAAGGACAGACAAATGGATTGAGTCAATTACATCGACCCATGTGGATAATTGGTACATATTCAATCGACCCCGAAAGGTTGAAAGGCAAAATCGACCTCGGCGGAATTTGAACTCAGAACGTAACGGCAGACGAAATACGTAATTCTTTACTACCCACAAGGGGCTAAACACAGAGGGGACAAACAAGGACAGACAAAGGGATTAAGTCGATTATATCGACACCAGTGCGTAATTGGTACTTATTTAATCGACCCCGAAAGGATGAAAGGCAAAGTCGACCTCGGCGTAATTTGAACTCAGAACGTAGCGGCAGACGAAATACCGCTAAGCATTTCGCCCGCCGTGCTAACATTTCTGCCAGGTCGCCGCCTTTTGTATTTATATTTGTAAGCTCTAACTTACAGAATATTGGTACGCCTGGCAAACCGTGATGCTTGAGATGCATGCAGATTGGTTAAAACCGTATTCAAAAAATTCGGCGTGTTGGAGCATTGTAATATGTTCTAAGATTGCCGAGAACTGAACTGTCACTTAAAGACCTTTGAAATCTGATGATTACTCTAAGTATGAAAGCGCTAATTTAACTTAAAGAGCATTATGAAATATGTTTTTTTTTATTGTTAAAATACTATAATAAAAAACGTGAAAACAGACCATGTTTCAACTTTATTCGATTGATATACTATTTGATACACATCCACACAAATTGAAAACAAATATATATATATATATATGTATATATATAAGTGTGTCTGTGTGTGTGTTTTGTCTATGTGAATGTGTGTGTGTACGTATGTGCGTGTGTGTGTATTACAATGATTTTCATCTGTCCACTGGCCGCTTCTGCATTACTTCTGCAACAATAAATATAAAATTCAATTTTGGCGACGGGTTCTGCTGAGATCAAACGATATCTGAAGATGTACGGTTTGTAATGTTGGTTCAAATATTGAAACTCCACAAAGAAAATATATAAATCTACATACACGGATTGCTTTTCAGAGAAAATCAGATATATGAATATATTGAGGTATAAGATATAAACGTTTAAGTACTTAGAGTATGATGCAGTTCTACATGTAATTTCATAGATTAAAGCGCATACTCTCCGAAGTTGTTAGTCATGTGTGGGCTGAAGTAATTTTATTAGAATGCCAACGTCAATTCATAAGTTTGGAGATCACTTGTAATATGTTCGTTGATAGCTGACACCAATACAATTCTAAAATTTGAATCAATGCCGTTTATTCACCACTGATAGCACTGATATGGCACAGGTAAATAAGGTTATACATTTATGAGGTACTCAATAGAAAGCCAACCATTCATAAAGGCTATTTTTATTAATTCTTATTATGTTGTCTCCGGGGCGGCGAACTAGTGGAAAGTACCGTGCAAAATTGTTACGGACATTTCTTGTGGATTCATTTTCTGCGTCCAAATTACGCAGACGTCACAATATGCATTTATCTTTTCGTGGTGGATATATTAAAAATCAGCTGAGCCCTGGGATCGATGTAATCCATCCACCCATGAAATAGCTGGCCTTGTACCAAAATTTGAAACTTTTATCATGCAGCAACAGGTGTATCCTCATTTACAACACCTTTGATGATTTTTTGTTCCATAAAACAATGACATTAGTGGTTAAAACAGAAATATACAACCGAAAGTACTAAAGAGTAATCAGCTGTTTATCTATCTATGACGTTCCAGGGCTAGTTTATCTTTTAGTTTAAATGATTGCAGGTGGCTTTAACGAACATAATTGCTATGTGTTGTAGATAAAGATACTGCACAGAAGATGGCCTTTGACCTATTTCGTGGCGAGTGTTAAAGACTGACAGCAATTAACTTCATCATCTGCGCAATTATTTCATCGGTTTCTGCTTACAATCAATTTAATTTCATTATTCATCGATACAGATAGTATAGTTGAAGTGATACTGACTCGACAGAGAAAATTCTGTATCAACCATCCTAAATGCTGATGATAACAGCTGATTAACTCATGCGAATTGTAATCTATAGGCAACCATCAGAATCTCTAAGCAACCATTGTATATAAAGATAATTCTTTACACGATTCACTAAACCAAATTTTGGGGAAACAAAACCCTGTCTTTATTGAAAACCAAAACAAAATTATGTATATTATTCTATATTTATTACAATCATTCTACCTCTGCAATTATGAAAGATGTTTTCTCTCAAATATTTTCAATTTGGAGCGTAGAATATCGGCTTCGTTTAACATAGATCGCAAAGATGATGAGGCGTAGCGGAAGAAAAGCCAGCTTTAAAGAAAGGGGAGACAAATGCATTTTCGACCACATTCACATGCATGCTTATACATGCAACTTGTTTCCTTTCAGTTATTCTGTATCAAATTCTCTGACATGCCTCTGGTCGGCCCGATTATATAGTAGGCATGCCGCTTGCCTGGTGTGCAACACAGGGAGATGAAAATCGAAATCACGAGTTTGCGATGATAATTCCTAGATATTCTCTCAATTGTTTAACAGTAAAATTGTAATCTGCGTAACAAAATTCGTGAAAGATTCATCAGCATATAACAGAGCCAGTATAAACAATTTCCTTTCAAGTAGACGAACAATCCATACACGTGCAATATACGTGTCTATGCCATATAAACGAATGTTTAATGAAGCAATCTGTTATGAAACATTTCACCTAACCATAACAACCCCTTGAATAAACATGTTGAAAAACATAGCACAATTTTCAAATAGATATCGCTAAACAGTACACAAACAAAATCATTTGAACGGGAACAACACAAAACTTAGCACTGAACACACACCATTAAAGCAATAAAATTCATTATTTCTACACAGTGCGTAGCAGAAAACATCTAAATATTGTAATTATCTTACGTTGATCAAAGGTAATTAAATTTACGAAATTCAAGATGGCTTTTATATATAGCAAACAATAAACATAAGCACATGTACGGTTCTTCGCTTGACTCCCCTGAAGAAAATATTAATGAACCTAATAAGTATATATATTGTATCAACTTGTGCCTTATAAACCTTATAAATGCATTGGAAGATATTAGAAGTGTAGTTGTCGTACACCATGCTATCTACCTCACTTTCTCTCTTCTTACCTATACGTGGCAGATAGAACAGGCGTCGTCGCTTGGTAGGCAGCTTGCTCCCCAACAACATGGTTCGAGATTCTGTTGTACTACGTGGTACTTCGGAAAAGCGTCCTTTACAACATTCTAAGGCCGACCAAAGCCTTGTGAGAGGATTTGAGATACGGCAAATAAACAACGCCAGTCGTAATTGTGTCTTCTTTGTGAGTGTGTATGTGGATGTGTGTGTGTATCTTTGTGTCTGTTTTCATTTCTCACCACTGCTTGACAACCGGGGTGTTGGTGTGTTTACATCCATATAACATAGCGGTTCGGCAAAAGAGATCGATAGAATAAGTACCAAACTGTAAAGAAGTACAGTAATTTCCTGTTGATTCGAAAGGAAAAATGTGTCGCTCAAGAAGGACTTCAGCAATTGTAACGTTTCATATTTTTATTCTTTTATTGTATTCATTCAGTCGTTAAACATAAATATATCTTGGAATTACACGGTTTTGATTTACTGTCAGGTGACTTTTGGCCACATCTACATACATTAGTAAGAATGAGTGTATTGAAATATATATTGCAGAAGATTAACTAAACGTTGAGACTAGATATTTTACACATATTTTCCACATAATTATCGTTCGAGAAACTTTCAAGTTAATGGAATAAATAATTCGTAAATAATAAGGAAATAAACAAATAATCTCCGAAACTGCAATGGTCAAATACAATGGCCATATGTGTGACATATATGTATATATATATATATATATATATATATATAGATATATATATATTATATATATATATATATACATATAATTGGAATAGTTGAATGAATTATCTTATTAAGGATAATTCGAAAGATTACCGATACCGGGGGGTAGCAAATTCACATCAGAAAGAACACGGTTGAAGTTACGTCCCTAGAGCATAGACTACGTGCTTTCGTGCGGAAATTTGTATGTTTATTTTAAAAATATAAGTTTATGAAAGAATGGAGTTGAACGACTGTTAACAAATTTCCTTTATTTTCGACATATGTATATATATATATATATATATATATATACATATATATATATATATAATATATATATATATATATATATTAGATATATATATATATATATATATATATATATATATATATATATACACATATACATATACACTATGCTATGTACACACACACACACTAGCGACTTAACCATTAATCATAAAATTTCAAATAGCTGAACTCAGCGGAACCTGAGCCTGGTTACGTAGTGACATGTTCCTATACTACAAAAAAGACAAAAAAATACATACTTTTGGCTGCAGAACTTAAAAACGTATATGCCACAATCTTTTTCTATACAAAAGTCTCATACGAGCAAGCAGCTCCTTTTTTTTTCGTGTACAGTTCCTGCTAAAGTTAAACTTACTTTGATCACACACAGACACACAGACACACACATGCACACACACATACACGCAAACACACTCACGCGCACACACACACCCAAACACACACGTACACACATACAAACACCCAAACACACACACACGTAAACACATACACACACATTTATAAAAAATTTTAGGCGCATTCTCAACTTTTCGCAGGCTTTTCCTCTCTCTCTCTCCTTGTATATATATATATATATATATATATATATTATATATATATATATATATACATATATATATGCATAAATACACATATATATATATATTACATATACACACACATATATATATTATATATATATATATATATATATATATATATATATATATATATGCATATGTATATATATATGTATGTATATGTATGTAAAATTACACGTGGAGTCCAGAAACTGATGGATATATAGAATGCATAGGTATTGCATCTCTGAATATGCATGCATATGTGTGGCTGTGTGCAGACGCATATCAATGATTTTCCTGCGAGAAATGTATTCGTGAGTAACTTGGTAAATAGGCATACTGCAAAATTTTACACATCAAACTGTGTAGGTGTATGATCGTCACATAATATACATAATTAAAATTTGCAACGAAACGGAATAATCCCTGGGGTACCGTATATTTTTTTCACTATTCAACCATTGAACCAACATTTTCGTCGAGTGTTAATTGAAGCCTGCTTTACACGCTAATCAATAGGAAATATTATTCTCCCTGCTGGCAACGCCGAACTCTGGAAAAAAATCATGCTTTAGATATATATATATATATTATTAGATATATATATATATAATATATATATTATATATATATAATATATTATATGTATACACACACACACACACAGATATATATATAGAGAGATAGATATACATATATTTAAACATATATGTATACATATATATATATATATACACATATATACAAATACATATATACATATATCTATCTATATATATATATATATATATATATATATATATATATATATAATATATATATAATATATATAATATATATATATATATTTATTTATACACACATACAATGCACGCATATGCATAATGTGCATTCATGCTTGAAAGAAGATAAGTATGTATGCATTGATGTCTACATATCTATATGGAACTATACACACATTCAATCACGTGCATGCGCACACGCTCAGACACACACATATGCATATATACAAATAGATATGCATATATACGGACATACGGTATATGGTTCAAATTTGAGTACAAGGCCAGCAATATGAAAAGAAGTGGGGGGGTGTCGATTACATTGACCCCCCAGTGCTCAACTGGTACTTATTTTGTCGACCCCGAAATAATTCTGTCTACTATAGGCACAAGACCTAAAAATTTGTTGTTGGGTGCGGTATTGTCGATTAGATCGATCAAGTACGCAACTTGTTCTTAATTCGTCGAAGCCGAAAAGATGAAAGGCAAAGTGGGCCTCGGCGGAATTTAAACTCAGAACGTAGCGGCAGAGGAAATACCAACATCATTTCGCTCTGTGTGCTAGCGACTCTGCCACCTCGCCGCATTATCGACCCTGAAATAATGAAAGGAAGGAGTCGATCTCGGCAGAGTTTGAACTGAGAACGGAATAACCGACCAAATGCTCGGCCTACTAACCATTCCTCGGGCTGGCCGCCTTAATGCGCATAAGAATTAAATTACTAAAATGAGTTATATATAGGCGCAGGAGTGGCTGTGTGGTAAGTATCTTGCTAACCAGCCACATGGTTCCGGGTTCAGTCCCACTGCGTGGCACCTTGGGCAGGTACCTTCTGTTTTGGCCCCGGGCCGACCAATGCCGTGTGAGTGGATTTGGTAGACAGAAACTGAAAGAAGCCCGTCGTATATATGTATATGTATATATATGTGTGTGTGTTTGTGTTTCTGTGTTCGCCCCCCTAGCATTGCTTGACAACCGATGCTGGTGTGTTTACGTCTCCGTCACTTAGCGGTTCGGCAAAAGAGACAGATAGAATAAGTACTGGGCTTACAAAGAATAAGTCTCGTGGTCGATTTTCTCGACTAAAGGCGGTGCTCCAGCATGGCCGCTGTCAAATGTCTGAAACAAGTAAAAGAGTAAAAGAGTATATTACATCAAGTTAGCAAGCAATGGCTTCACGGCTAAATTATCCACAGCTTTATATATGTCAATGAACGTTTAGACATGTTTTTGTTTTATTACTCTCGGTATATAATCCTTTTTATATCTCTGTAAAATGCATTGAGGAAATACACAAAAGGTGTTCATTGACAGTACAGCTTTCACATTTTCGGACTTTCCATGCGTGTTAGAAATCGTTATATTAATTTTCATTGGTAGACATTTATTGGACATTTATTAGAGAATGCAAAGAAATAACTGGACATAGTATTTTAAACATTACCCTTTGCATGTCACATCAAGACATTTTATTTTATCCAACACGATGATATCATTAATTTGTAAATCGAACGAATATATTTAATCTATACAATACACAGGATACGTTTTATTTATTGCAGCTTTTATTACGATAAACGAATAGAAATCATATTTAGTATTAACATTAGTATGTCCGTTTGCGTATTTTGTTACGAATACATTTACGCGAAGGCTACACTGTAGGGCGGACACAGAACAATTACAGAATGATATGCAGTGTTTAGAATTTGTCGTCAACAAATACAGTGATTTCTTTTTCCAACATGGTTCGTTCTTCAGTGAATTTATTAATAAAAATTGTACTGTCTATATATGATAATTATACTAATAAATACGTATATAAATACTGATAATGAAATATGGCTAGGCACTTTATAATGTTAATGAACATTTATTCATTATTTTGTACAACGACAAGAATAAACTTTCACCAACAAGTTTGAAATTATTCTTTACACAGAACTGCTGTCGTTCGCATAAAAATGAATGTATCAAATGCTAACAAGGTACATCTACCTGTTATATTATAATAAATATAAGTTAATTACTCGTATTTTTTGTCATTTTCAGGATATTATTTGTAATCCGACTTAAATATTATATGTATGACAGGTTAGATATTTGTTAACTGAGCTTACGGAGGCTAATATATCTAAAACCATGACAATTAGCAAAATATAAGATCAGTAATATTTCTTCCGATTCGAAGCTCAATAACTTCTATTAGTTACTCGCTTAACAGAATTGTTCGCGACCCAGCTAAAATGCTTAACAATGATTTTGAAGACTATTCGTCCAGCCTTCAAATTACTTCGATGTCAATTTTGTCTTGCATCGTTTCGGGGCGAGGGGTGGCACTGGAGTTAATGAAATCGACTAAGCACATCCACCAGAATTTCAGAGCTTGTGCGAAGTAGAAAAGATTACGTCAGTTCTCGACGTATGATAAATTAAATTACTCGGAAAATGTATATGTTAATTAGTTGTATATAACCGTTTACAATTTGAATAACATTGCATTTCAACCTATTCTGCACGTATAAAGTTTGGTTTAACCACTGATCTTTATTCGTTGAACAACTCAACTAATTGCACTTGGCTTTATTGGCTCATTGGAATTAATTATTTCAACCATTCTTCAAGCAGAGCCATAAGGCATTGGTACTTAGGAAACATGCGGTGATTAATATGCACTCTCCTTTGTTCATTAATATAACATAATCTTTAATGATAAGTATTAACCAAAGACAGTAATGAGCTTGTATTAGCAATGGATAATTTACAATTATATGCACAAGTTTAGTACGTATGTATTTAGCATTGGTGAACACAATTTAACTGGAGGTCTTTCGGTGAAGATCGGATAGAAATATCGACTAAACTGCTCTGGCAATGAAAGGTACATCCGGGGAATTACTTGATCAGAGAGATTCCTCGGTTTAATCAGGGACAATATTTGCACAGAGAAGTTGTATGTTGATTTAGTGGAGGAGAGGAATCGATCTCATTATTTGATAAGCATTTTGTATATCGACCAAACAGGGATGGAAGACATCGTTAATGGCGTCCACTTGATTTGGACTCAGAACGCCTGGAGCTGGAACAAATTCCGGAAGATATTTCATCCGGTTCTTAAACAAATCTGCAAATTTGTTGCTTGTTGCTGTATACCACAATGATATACAATTCCCTAATTGAAACATGTTCAATGTGTTTTGCTACTTCGAAATCATTTTTCAAAGAAAATCTAAATAACAGGTTAGACTTACCGAAGAAATAATTAGTCTAAGCTCACTGAAGGCATAAAGTTTCAATGATTCTTTTACACTTGTATGGATTGAAGTATAATTGCTAACTTAATTAATTCCTGACAGGAATAAAATGTGAAATCTATAACAAACAATTAAACAGGGGTGTGGGAGAATTTGCAAAAGATTCCCTGCGGATATTTCTGTGAAAGAAGATAAATATTAGATGCAACGCTATCGTATATGATTAATAATCAACCTCGGGTGTTTTAAACATTCTTTATCGTTCTGCTGTGGTTCGATGATATTGATCATTACATGAATATTTATGAAAATGAAGCGCTTGCACGCCCCCACTACACACATATATATATATGTATATATATATATGTGTGTGTGTGTTTGTGTATATGTATGTATATGCATACACATATATGTATGCATATAGATATGTGTGAGTGCAACTATATGCACCTGTATGCACATATACTTATATGCATATAATATAGTAAATACACAGACATATATATATATATTTATATTTATATATATATATATATATATATATATATGTGTGTGTGTGTGTGTATGTATATGTATATATATATATATATATATATATATATATACATATAGGTAGATATATAGATAGAGAGAGATAGACAGGCAGACGTACATACGTACATCTATACATATATTTAAATTGATAAATAAATGAATATGTACATAATTTGTGTCTGTGTCTATATGCATGTTTGTAACTGTTTATTTCCATGCAAGTAAATGTGTATTATTGTTGTTGTTATAACCTATTTCTTTCCATGAAGTGTTCGCGAACATATTAAAAGAATAATGTAAAAGATAAGATACAAAAGGAAAAGAAAAATAATGCTCAGTGTCTTATAGGAAATTTATAAATAATGATACGGAGTACCTCAATACAAATGGATAGCAAGAATTAATAGTGTATACCGATAACTGAAATACAAAGATTTTTATAACCACTTATAAACCGATGAATGGTTAATGGCTTCTGTATTAAAACTCACAATCACTGTTGATAACACACTAACAAAGATGAACCATAATAATTATGAAGGAAAAATGCAAGTAAAATACGATAGAATCTGAGTTAATGTTAACATCGTACCATTGATTATTTGATATAGAATTCTGCTTTGAGAGATTCTATTATATTACGAAATAATATTTGTTTGTAGGTAATTATTAGCATCTCTCTCTGTATATAGATAATACGAAGCAAATTAGTTATTGAGGAGTGGAAACTGGAATTAAGACAGAAGGCTCGGTCTATTCAATGCAAGATAGCGAATCCGTATGTTTTCCAAACATACAAGTGTTCATTTTGTGTATTGTTGAAGTTTTATGAAATGAATCTATGCATGATATACTCTTTACTCTCTCTTTTACTCTTTTACTTGTTTCAATCATTTGACTGCGGCCATGCTGGAGCACCGCCTTTTCTCGATGAAATCGACCCCAGGACTTATTCTGTGTAAGCCTAGTACTTACTCTGTCGGTCTCTTTTGCCGAACCGCTAAGTTACAGGGACGTAAACACACCAGCATCGGTTGTCAAGCGATGTTAGAGGGACAAACACAGACACACAAACACATACACACATATATATACATATACACGACGGGCTTCTTTCAGTTTCCGTCTACCAAATCCACTCACAATGCTTTGGTCGGCCCGAGGCTATAGCAGAAGACACTTGCCCAAGGTGCTCGATTTAAAATATTCTGTTTCAATTTTACCTTTTGGATAGAACCTGGCTGCATTGATTTGTTTCGTATTAATTTAGAAATATATCGATCGACATCAAATCGTTGATGCTGCAACGGTGACATCTTCAGTTTAAGTGTCTCTACTTTTTCACCTCGTCAATATTCAATACATCCTGCAGATCAGTAATTTTAAGCGGGGCTGATTTGAAGATTACATGGACCTTAATATTTTCACCGGTACAAATATTTTCTCAATCGAGTAATTGACTACGGTTGAAATTAAAGCTAGACCATTAAAAATGCTGAAGACATTGCACTAACCATTTTTCCGACGGCCTAAATATTTTGACAGGTGACTAACTGAATAATAATGCTTTCAAATTTTGGGACAAGGTCAGCAATTCGATTAGTTCGACCACACTACGCAGCTGATACTTATACTATCGACCTTGAAAAGATAAAAGGTTAAGCCGACCACAGCGGCCTTTCGACTGGGAACCTAAAAACGAACGAAATACAGCTAGGCGTTTTGTCCGGCGTGCTAACGTTTCTGACAGTTCATCGCCTTAACTGACTGAATAATGATTATAATAGTGATGTCCTCATTAACTATTAAGTGTATTCAGAAATAGCGACGGCAGAACAGTATGATACAATACAATGTTAGTTTAAATAAAGACGAGTAAAGAGACAATTAATAATAAAAAGAAAAAAAATCATTCAAACAAGAAAAACTTCCCAAATGAGTTGAAACCTTCTGATTGGCTACTAAGGAACGCTTCACTAAAACTCTCACCCTTTTGGACCAAAATTGAAATGAATTATCTTTACTTGTTACTGTTAATTGTTCCCCCTTTCTTATTTCTTTATTGCCCACAAGGATATAAACATAGAGGGGACAGATAAGGACAGACAAAGGGATTACGTCGGTTACATCAACCCAAGTGCGTAACTGGTACTCAATTTATCGATCCCGAAAGGATGAAAGGCAAAGTCGACCTCGGCGGAATTTGAACTCAGAACGTAACGGCAGAAGAAATACCTATTTCTTTACTACCCACAAGGGGCTAAACACAGAGAGGACAAACAAGGACAGACAAACGGATAAGTCGATTATATCGACCCCAGAGTGTAACTGGTACTTAATTTATCGACCCCGAAATGATGAAAGGCAAAGTCTACCTCGGCGGAATTTGAACTCTGAACGTAACGGCAGACGAAATACGGCTACGCATTTCGCCTTTTTTTCCTTCTATTCTGTTCTACAGATTACGAAGCAATATGTTTCAATAGTTGAACAGTTTTCTGAAGTTTTGTGAGTATCCATTACGAACAGAGTTTTAAATAACAATTATTTTCTTTCTTTGAGCTTTGGTTATGAATTATGAATTATTTGAACATTTAAAAAAAAATTTCCTCTTCACAATATGGTGGCAAGACAAACAATGTAATATAAACCTATTTAATGAAGAGAACATTTGTATATTAATCATACTGGCTAGAATTAATACAGGAAAATACGAACATAAATAAATCTTATTTATCTTGTATTCCTGACACCAGAATATATTTATAGTCTCGCACAAAAATAATAATATCGAAGGCAACAACACAAACAAGCAACATTTTAAGTATTCCTCTTTAAACTTCTCGTCAAACAATGAACATTAAAAGTTAACCATGTACCTGCTGGAAACGAATGTTTAACAGAATTGTTTTACGAAAACTTCGCTCTCTTCGTCCCAAGATTTTCATAAAAAATAAAAAAGGCGAAAATGCTGTAATAATGTTTCAGGCAAATACGATGTATCTTTTGTAAATCCTGCAAAACTGAATCCAAAGTAACTCTAGCCAGTGGATGGGATGTCGTTTTATCTTCTGCACGAATGAATACGTGGGTTGGTGTGCATATTGAATCCTGACAATGAAACTAAGAGACAAGCTGAAGCGTAAGAAATATATCGATCGACATCAAATCGTTGATGTTGCAGCGGTGACATCTTCAGTTTAAGTGTCTCCACTATTTCACCTCGTCATGGTTCAGTGCATACTGCAGATCAGTAATTTTAAGCGGAGCTGATTTGAAGACAAGATAGACCTTAATATTTTCCCCGGTACAAATCGGCAATATGATCCACTGCCAACAAGGAGATTTCTGGAATTTAACCATTAACTTCGGCTCGAAAGTCCTCCGCAACGTATCAGGCAATTGGTCAGAAGTTCAGAATCTCACCGATATTGTCGAGGTATGTTATTATTGGTCCTCATAATATATTTTATAGGAGAGTATCTTTGCATTCCATCATTTAGGAATACAAGTGTTCCAGTTAAGTTGATCGACGGAATAGCCTGCTCATGAAGTTAACGTGCAAGTGGCTCAGCACTCTACACACACGCGTAGATTTAATGTAGTTCGCAGGGAGATTCGGCGTGAAACAGAATGTGACATGGTTGGCCATTTGAATTGCAGGTACAACTTATTTTTGCCAGCTGAATGGACCGGATGAAAGTGAAATAAAGTGTCTTGCTCAAGATCACAACATGCCGCCAGGAAGCGAACTCAGGATCTTACGAGCGTGAGCCGTATACCCTAAGCAATAATCCATGCTCCAGAATATATTGGTCATCTAAATACATGAATGTAAGGGATGGGTAATGCAACTTATATTAAAACATGACCTGCTTTCTGATGTATGATGAAATATGTGCAGTTTTTGTAAGTCAATATTTGTGAAGAACGATAAGGGTTTGAAGGGATCAGCAGTACTTTAGATCGTGCAAATGCACGGGAGCATTATATACTGTTAAATTATTATTCGTGCAGAAAAACGGGCGATGAGATGCGTTGTGTAGGGCAGGAACTCGGCTGCAAAACGTCTGTAATAAAAAGCCACATGTAGGCCTCGTAACCCGAAGTTTTCTAAAAGGACCGCAATTACAAGATTACGACCTGGTGGCCCTTTCCCAAATGCCTCGAAATTGATGGAAGTGATTGCTATTCTTCAGTTCCAGGAATATACTTGGCAACCTACGAGCTTACACTCCCCAAAACTAGTCAGCTTTGGGAGTAAGGGAGAGATGAAGGTTAATTATATTTTCGTAATTTCGGATCAATAAAATAAAGTATCAGTTGAGTGACCCTGTATATTTAATCAACTAACGTGCCATCTCATAACTGCGAAATTCCTGATATGAGGAAAGGTTATAAATATGTTAGAAAAGCTTATGAATTGGTAGAGAGAGAAGACTTTTCGAGTAAATACCAAAACTTGCAATTTTCTTTCTGTACATTTTCATTTCAAGTAGACTTGTCATGAATCACTTCGCTGTCAATAGAAAATGCGTAGGCATCGCTTAATTATGATATTTTTGCCTGTCACAATAACATAGCTTCTACAAATATGTTTTACCAATAAATCATGACCCTCTCTTACTGTTCTACTCGTAATAACCATTTCCTTTTATCGTTTAGATTTTTGCTTTATTTTTTACGGAGATATGGAAATATATTCATTCCATGTTAAATCTCCGACTTCAAGGACAATTATACCTTCAATTTGTTTTACGAATTTCTGCTTAGCCTCAAAGGCATGCAAATGAGATGGAATCTCGATATAGATTTTAGTAATTAGAGGGTGTTCAATGTAAATCCGTTTCATTTTATTTTAGTTACAGTTACTATAAAAATATGCCCTTTAAGATCGAATAAATCAAGCACAGAGAATTATGAATATAAAAAATATGAATAGAAGACAGATAAATATGGGGAATAGAAAGTAGACTTCTTATTGTATTATAATAAATATACATTGTGCGGTATGGGACGTTAATATGTAATTCTTGTTAATTCATTTTGAAGGGGACAAAACCGTTTACTTGAGATGTATACTTATATTAAGACAAGATGTTGATAAAAAACATAATCGATTTGTTTTACTTTTATGATTCAAGTTAATAAATGACGTTTTCGGCAAATATTCCCTCGTTTATTTTAGTTTAAACTGAATTGTATCACAGCGATTATATTGTACAATATTAGGAGCTTATGATTTAAGGGAACCGGGTTTTACTAACCTAATTGTCATATGAAATGATGAATGGATAATATATCGCTTCAGAAATTGTGTAATCATTCGCCTAATACTTAAGTGCATCGGGGAGATGACTACAAGATGTTCCAATTACTATAGTTTGCACGGTTCAAAGTGCAATAACATATTAATATTAGGGCAAACTGCTTAGCGGCTTTACCTCTATGTGTACGTTGTAAGTTCAAATTCTGCCAGGGTCGATTAGGTCTTCCATCTTTAAAAATAAGTGCCTGTGGTGCACTGAGAAAGATGTAATCGGTTTAGCGCTTCCTTTCTCCGAAATTGCTGGACAAATATCAGAATAAGAAATCAATATTAGGGCGACGATGACTGGAAATGAGATAATTTGAAATGGAATGTATGCGCAGGAGTGGCTGTGTGGTAAGTAGCTTGCTAACCAACCACATGGTTCCGGGTTCAGTCCCACTGCGTGGCATCTTAGGCAAATGTCTTCTGCTATAGCTCCAGGCCGACCAATGCCCTGTGAGTGGATTTGGTAGGCGGAAACTGAAAGAAGCCCGTCGTATATATGTATATATATATATATGTGTGTGCGTGTATGTTTGTGTGTCTGTGTTTGTCCCCCTAGCATTGCTTGACAACCGATGCTGGTGTGTTTACGTCCCCTTCACTTAGCGGTTCGGCAAATGAGACCGATAGAATAAGTACTGGGCTTACAACAGAATAAGTCCCGGGGTCGAGTTGCTCGATTAAAGGCGGTGCTCCAGCATGGCCGCAGTCAAATAACTGAGACAAGTAAAAGAGTAAAAGAGAGAGAGAGAGAGTAACGTCTTTTATATTCCTCGTCGAAAGCCATTTGCGTTTCATCATAATAATATTATAAGGGACCGCAAAAAATTATTACGTATCACATCTACCATATATTGACATTTACGTTAATTAGAAGTCTGAAATGGCACACACACACACACAAAAAAACACATTGTGATGTTACTAAGTCACATGCAAACCGTTCCTACTGGCTGCCATTCAATTATATTACAATGCATTCGTTCGTGTATAACATTTTCGTTTTTGTATTGGAATGAGAAGGCATTGGTCGGGATATGGATGCCCTCTCGAAATAATGATTATATATACTAAATTTCCAAATAACTGATGTCATGAATTACTAGTCTTTCTTAAATACAGCATTGCTAGTGTGAAGTGAGCTGGAATCTCAAAGAAGCACGCGCATAGATACGTCCACCATCATTAATTATGGAAAATTAATTGAACTGTTTATAGATCAAATAACTTGCCGATATTATAGATATCCCAACAACGATGGTTTACCTAGCAACCTAGCTATAAATTAATTCTTGGCTATCTGGCGAACATCATAACACATATCATATTTTATTAACCAAAAAAGATATACGTAGTAGAAATGATGGATAACGCGAGAACAAAAGATTGTAACATATTCATGTATTTTGGGCTTAGCGAATGTGCTGCTGTTGGAGTGCAGATAATATAACGTGAAGGTATGTTAAAAAACAGCAGAGTTTACGTTGAGTAAAATATACTATGATATATACATATTAATAACTATATTTGTGCGTACAAATGAAAACATATTAGATAATAATATATTCATACACAGTAATGCAAACACAACACACAAAATATACATAAGCCTATATATATACAAACATATAATGTATATGTATATATGTATATATATATATAAATATTATATATATATATATGTATATATATAATATATATATATATCTATATATATATATATATGTATATGTATATATATGTATATATATATATATATAATATATATATATGATATTATATATATATATATTATATATAACATATATACATATACATATATATACATATATATATAAAAAAATATATATATATAACATATATATATAGTATATATATATACGTATATAATATATATGTATGTGTATACAAATATATATACATACGTATATATATGTATGTGTGTGTGTGTGTGTATCTATGGAAACCACCAGTGCAAGTTACTCAGTACCTTGGGATATATATATATATATATATATATTTACGTGTGTGTGCGTGCGTATGTGTGTAAGTGTTTTGTGAACACGCATGTGTGTGTGTCAATATATTCATATTTATATATCTGAATAAATAAGTATATGTGTACATGCTTTCCTTTATATGTATGTATATATATATATATATATATATATATATATATAGTACACAGACACTCGCAACCTAACGCTCACATAAACATATATTTAAATCGCGACACACGCACATACAATAGGAAATAATGTTTTGGTTTGCGTGTGATTTATTGATATATGACTTACTGCTGTTACATAATGAATAAAAAAGATTTATCGATGGAAAGAAAAAAAGCGGAGAGTTTCCATCCATTGATGTTGAATGCTAGTTCCTTACAAATAGATATATCTTTCGTTCGTTATTGAGTTTGGCTGTTAAGCTGTCTTTTACTTCGCCCGCATCTCATAAATAATAAGCAATGATATAGCCACAAGCATTGAAGAGAGGAGTAGGCATCCGCTGTCATATTTGCTTTGATACAAGACAAACGTAGTGTATAATAAATTAATATAAGATGGTATGCAATAAATTAACTCACCACGGTTGGATATATTAGGCAGGTAGTATTCTGAACATGAGAAACAATATACGTGTGTATGTATGTATGTATGTATGTATGTATGTATGTATGTATGTTGTATATATATATATATATATATTCATAGATATATATATATACATACATACATATATATATATATATATATATACATATATATATATATATACATACCTAAATACATATATATATATGCATGTATATTTATATATATACGTATCTATATGAATACATTCATCATACATACACACCGTGTGTGCGTGTATGTGCATAAATATATACATATATATATATATATAATATATATATATATATATATATATATATATATATACACATATTTATATATATATATGCATATATTATATGTTTATATATATATAAACATACATTCCTATATATGTATTTATATATGTATATATATATATATATATATATATATATATATATATATATATATATATATATATATATATATATATAATATCATAGTTTTTCTCCTGTGTGGTCTGGCAGATATTTCAATATGTATTCAAAGCGAAAGAAAATATTCATCATAAATTATCTAATTGATGATTAAATTTAGATAATTATGAAATATTGCGTGGTAATCTTGTGTGTGTACGCTGAGAAACGTTTCAACGTCAATTAATCTCTCAACTATATCATGAAATTTATATACGAGATCCGTTAACCCATGGTATTTCTGCGTTTCAACTAAAATTCAACATTGAAGTAAATCCAAGTATTGGGCAGTCAATAATTTTATATCCTTTTTCTATCTATATGAAGTTATAGTTTTGTCTGTCTTCCATATACATACATATATACATACACACACACACACATATATATATATTTATATATATATATATATATATATATATATATATATATATATATATATATATTCTTCTTCTTCTCCTCCTCCTCATTATTATTATTATTATCATTATTATAATTTACTTAAAGACCACCATACATGTATTTAACCGCTACGAATATTTATCTTTCAATAGTTTTTTGGTGAATTTTCTATCTCAGAAGAATAATTATATATATATATATAGGAAAGGTTGAAACAGCTACTCCCTGGAGAGAAGACGGAAGAGGTATGCAGTAATATATATCTGGAAGATCCTGGAAGTAATTGTGTCAAATTTTGGCATTGAAAGCTACACCAATAACAAAACGTTACGATACTGCATGGTGCCAAAGGTCCCAGCAATACCATCACGCTACAGGACCAGTTACTGCAACAGCCTGGATTCCAAGGGCCCACAGCTTTTTAACATTCTCCCAAAGAGTCTGAGGAAATTCCACAAAGTAGATGTAGGGGTTTTTAAATCAAAGCTGGACATCTTCCTGTCGAGAGTCACAGATGAGCCTACCGCACGACAAGAGGTGCAAATGAGAGTAGCTATATCAAACCCCATTCTTCATCAAGTACCACACATTAGAGGAGGCTCCTAGTAATAACAGTGTAGCGCAAAACAGCGGGTTGTATCAGCATGGGCGCATATCTTAGCTGAAACTTTAATATATATAATATATATATATATATATACATATTTATATATATATATATATATATATATAGATATATATATATATATAAATATATATTATATGTGTTTATATATATATATAGATATATATATATATATATATTATATATATATGCATATATATATACTATATATATATACATATATATATATATATATATATATATATATATAATATATATATATATATATATATATATATATATATATATATATATATATACAGAAATTTGAATTATATATGTATATATATATATGCATAAATTCACTCCTACATATGTATGTAAATTCTTATAGTTAGGTGTAAAATTTAAATTGTACGCTGAATATCCATTATGTAAATGTCCGTATTTATATATGTATATCTGTATAAATGAAGAAAGATACCCATAATTGGAGTCAGCCTTGAGAATAATTTTCATTATGGTACACGCAATATTTTGTTAGAATCTGATAAAGTTTCTAACTAAATGAGTGTATAGAGAATATAAGCGACAGAGTAGATTATTCAGTTAAACTACCTTACACAGATTTCATTAACACAGTGGGATAATTGAATATATAATATCAAGTGCAGAACAACCTAACACCGCTTACTCACCACCGCCGACTCAACGCCAGGAAAACTGAATACCAAGGCAACTTAATACCAGGAAATTTAGTTAATAAATAATTTATTCCTTTTATAACATTATCAGGTATTTATAAAAGGTTAATTTAATACATGGCATACATTTTAAATTTAGAATTAATGTAATTGAAATACTATTCATTTTTAGCACAAGGCTAAAATTTAAATGAGAAATTTAATGAAAGTTGTATGCAATTCCCTTCAAATATTCTGTAGGCGATTGTTCTGAAATAGATGAAACAATAAGCAGAATTCTACCCGCTGCCTTCATATAATTCTTCAGTTTAGCGGGAAGTGGGGCGGGTAACCGCTTATCAGCTGCTCAAAAAATGCATCTCGGTTTCTTTGCACCTTATGCAGCCAATTTATGATTTTCTATATTGTGGGATGCTTCGTCCCAGCTTTGTTTGGCTAAGAATTTCCATTTTGGGTGTGATGAATTATTTATATATATATTCACGAATCCAGCTTTAAAAATTTCCGTGACTGCCAACATCGGTAGAAAATATGAATTCTTGGTATTCCTTCTTTGAATGGTTTAGAGCAATTTAAAATACCTTCGGCACCAGCTAAATAGGCCGTTGTGACCAATAAACGACTGAAACAACCTGCTAAATTGATGAAGATTGCGCCGATCGTGAAGCAAACAAATCATTGTTCCGGAACAAGCACACACATACAGACGCACACACAAACACACAAATATATATATACAATTGTAGTCTTTATAAATTACTTTTATTCGAATTTTAAAAGTTCTGCTTTTTCTTTATTCAAGCCATGTATTAAGATTAATCTCTTTATAAATTTCTGATAATATTATAAAACGAATAAATTATTTATTAATCGATTATCCTGGTGTTGAGTTGTCTTAATATTCAATTGTCTCAGTGTTGAGTTGTCCTGGCGATGAGTTGGCGGCGTTGAGTTGGTGGTGGTGAGTTGTCCCTATTCGTATAATATCAATTTGTTAACGTAATTACCCTGTATATAAAATGCAACTTAGATAATCAAACTATATCGCTAAATCTTCACAGATGCGTAACATTATTTCTTTATATTAATGGATTAGTGGGCAGCGTCAGCAACAATGGATGTGCGAATATCTGCATGAAATATATTTGTAAAATTTGTTTAAATTTTCTTTTCTGTAGAGTTCAAAATGTGGGGAATAGACAGGATATTTATGCGTTGCCAGAGAGTTACCGAGTTACTTATGTGCTTGGCTGAAGCTAATGGGTTACAAAGTTCATAGCATTGTATGCTTATGATTAATGAATTTATGGGGTTTTAGTCGTGGGAGCGACGGTCTATGAGGTGGGGGGATGGAAACATGCTTGAATATACTGAAAGTTACAGGTGAATACATAGCGCGTACTCTTTAATCACA
This sequence comes from Octopus sinensis, assembly GCF_006345805.1. Classification (NCBI taxonomy): domain Eukaryota; kingdom Metazoa; phylum Mollusca; class Cephalopoda; order Octopoda; family Octopodidae; genus Octopus; species Octopus sinensis. The sequence continues at coordinate 7,827,381 of NC_043008.1, forward strand.
GGTATACATACATCCGCACAGCTACAAGCATATATGCACACACGCCCACACATGCAGACACACAACCATCTGTATATATATATATATATATATATATATATATATATATATATATATATATAATATATATATATATATATATATATATATATATATATATATATATATATATATATATATATATGTATGTATGTATGCTATACTTTTACTTTGAGACTTAATGATTTGAGCCTCGGATGTTGGAGCACCGTCTCTAGACTGATTGGCTTTTATTTCACACTAACAACTTCCCGATCTCTCCAGAACTTTCTTGGGTAAAACAGCGATTTGTACATTGTTGCTCTTGTCTGTGATTCTTGACCCGATGATGGTCTATTTGTTATCTTTGAAAAAATATATTTGAACACATTTACATCTACAAGGTATTTCAAGCCATTTTGGGATTGTTTGAGTGGAGGTTGTTGTAACTGCTCTAGATTATCCTAATTTTAGTATATTATTGTTAATTCTCGGATAAGTTGACCTGCCAACTTTTGTTATTCCAGGTTGAAAGAGACGTTTGTAATAGCACTTCACCAAATACTGCTTCTCACAATGGACTAGTTTCCAAAGTACTGTGAGGAAGTGAAGTTAATTTGGAAGTTCGCTAAGCAATAAAGTTTTACGACATACATACATACATTTATTTTACTTTTACTATACAGAGTTAAACAGATACAAACACACCTACATAAGCACATACATTTTGTATTCCATGTGACGTCTCAGTACGAACGGATATATAAAGTTTATATTTATGAACACGAAAATTCAAAGAGAATACGTGATAATGCAGGTACTGGTTTTAAATATTGGTACAATGTGTGCAATTATGGTTGAGGGATTAAGTCGATTACATCAACACTAGTGCTCAACTGGCATATGTTTCATCGAAAGTTTCGAGCCTTGTGCCTAGAGTACAAAAGAATAATTAAAAAGGCGGCGAACCGGCAAAAACCTTAGCACGCGGGGCGAAATTTTAAGTGGTATTTCGTCTGCCTTTTACGTTCTAAGTTCAAGTTCCGTCGAGGTCGACTTTGCCTTTCTTCCTTTCGGGGTCGATCTAATCGACTGACCCCCTCTTCCAAAGTTTCGGGCATTGTACCTCGAGTAGAAAAGAAGAAAAAAAAAGAATGAACGTATATGAGTGTGGAAGTATGGTTCTGATACTTGAGCTATAATAAACGGTGCTGATAAAATCTAAATGTCAGTACAGGGGTTCGATAGCCCTGGAGCAAATGAACGCCCTTTACACACATATACTGTGGCGTAGACGATCTCAGGTCTGTGTCATTCAGAAATGAACACCGTGAGTATTTCTTCAAGTTCGTTCTTATCTGTCTGTATTGAAGTCGATTCTTTCAAGGATAAGAAGCAGTGTCTTTACCAACTCCACCGCAATCCACACCCACAGACGCAAAATATATGGAAAACGAATATTATAGACGTCATCGTAACATAAATTTACGTATAATTTATTAATTATTTATCAGACAGCTACAAGTCTGCTAATGATTTCTATAGCATTCCATAAAAATATTTGTGTTTGTATTTTTATTCCAAAAAAAAATCATTTTGAAAATGAAAATTTTGAGAAAGAATCTGTTTTATTATAAATGAAATAACATTTATCCTGAAGGTGTATTTCTAAAGAAACATAGATCTCTTGGTATTATAGGAAATCTAGAAAGTTTGTTTTGTCTCCACATATCAATACCAGGTAATTAACTCAAATATAACATGCCCTGATACTGTAGCACATACCTCTAGATTCATGAAAATGTGTGTCAATTCCTCTCTGTTTCAACGCCATGCATCTCTTCATATATTACCATCATAAATATATGCACACGCAAAAAGTGGTATGTGTGTTATGTGTGTTATGTGTGTGTGTGTTGTCTAACGACACGCGTGATTTTCTTGGTTTATGTTCTTCATCCTTTTCGTCCTATCTGGTCTTTTTCCTCTCTCCGACGAAGACATACGCTCGAAACATCATTCTCATATTCCCATATGAATCTCTCAGTGAGCGGACATCAATTTCGTATGTAATCTGCCTACATTTAATTGATGATTTTTTTTGTTTTGTCATCTTTCATTTCTTCTTTTATGTTTTGCTTGTACATATACTTATATATATATATGTGTGTGTGTGTGTGTGTTTGTGCGTGTGTTTGCGTGCGCGCGCATAATAAGGGTGGCTTATTCGCAGCTTTACAACCGAAAGGAAGAAATATATACGTCACTAAATTGACTAAGGACGATAGTCAGCACCAGTATTGCTAGAAATAGCAGTCAAAACAACACATAGGAACGTGTGAAAACGGAAGGTGAAAACGGGTGGGGAACAGTGTATGTTTCGGTCCTGTCCTCTAGTCTAAGTTTGAAGACGAGGTCTCTATTTTTGCGGTTGATTTCTTTCAATGCCCAGTAGGGTACAATTCTGTAGGCGCTGTGTAGTTGTTCAACTCTCAGTTTTTATCGGGGGGGAACATTGTATAAATTGCCTGTCTTGTCAGTCTGGACGATGATTCCGGGTATTCTGAATGTTTTCTTTTTTTTTTTGGTAAATAATTGTAGGGTGGAAGGTGTTTGTAAAGCCATTTAAGAAACACACAAAAGCCGTTCGATTCACTTCAACATTTAAGTTTAATTTGTCAAAATATTTTCGTCGCTTTAAGACCACGACCTGTTCACTGACAAAAATCCGTGCTGCATCTGCCAAAAGCAACAACATTTTTTTTGGTAATCTTATCGATTTTGGGTAGGCGGGGATTGGTTGCTTTTCTTTTGGGTATATTATATTTCTGACCATATTGATATGGTATTGTTCAAGATGTCGATCTACTGGTGGGTTTTTGCGAAATCTAAATTCGTAGCTTGGGTTATCAGAGTTATAGAGGAAGTGCGGAGGGAGGAGTGGGCTTTTCATCAAGTCTTTCAAATCAATTCGTCAGCAGCGTGAATAAGTTTCATGTGCTCATTTTTGCTGGTAAGTGGTATATCCTTAAGCGACAGTTTAATTTCATTTTCTCCACTTCCGTATCTCCTACACAGTTGGCGTTCACTAGAATAGGAAGGAGTGATATATAAATGTAAGATCCTGGAATCGATATGGAAGAGAAAATCTTAGAAATATCCATACTCTATTTACTTGTTTCAGTCATTTGACTGCGGCCATGCAGGAGCACCGCTTTTAGTCGAGCAAATCGACCCCGGGACTTATTCTTTGTAAGCCCAGTACTTATTTTATCGCACTCTTTTGCCGAACCGCTAAGTGACGGGGACGTAAACACACCGGTATTGGTTGTCAAGCAATGCTAGGGGGACAAACACAGACACACAAACACACACACACACATATATATATATACATATATACGACAGGCTTCTTTCAGTTTCTGTCTACCAAATCCACTCACAAGGCATTGGTCGGCCCGGGGCTACAGCAGAAGACACTTGCCCAAGATGCCACGCAGCGGGACTGAACCCGGAACCATGTGGTTGTTTAGCAAGTTACTTACCACACAGCCACTCCTGCGCCTATAGTGAATATAAACAACAACTTTCAGGAAAAATAGTAGTCTATTGAGATGGAAGGTAGCGGATTTCTTTCCTTTTACCGAAAAACGATGAGATGAAAAAATTTTTTTTCATATTTCCTCGGTAGGCAAACAGGGTTGTCGAGTGTGCAGAAAAGAATACAAGAGTTACGGAATGAAATATCGGAAATCCGGGAACTGTATGTTTCATAGCGAGTGGAACCTCAGAAGTGGTAACATTCAAGTGGGGTGTACACCGCCGGTCATTCTTCAGGCTAAGGATATATATATATATATAGGCGTAGGAGTGGCTGTGTGGTAAGTAGCTTGCTTACAGGCCCCATGGTTCTGGGTTCAGTTGCACAGCGTGGCACCTTGGGCAAGTGTCTTCTAATATAGCCTCTGGCCGACCAAAGCCTTGTGAGAGGATTTGGTAGACGGATACTGAAAGAAGCTCGTCGTATTTTATGTATATATATATATATATATATATATGTGTGTGTGTGTGTATATGTTTGTGTGTCTCTGTTTCTTCCCCCAACATCGCTTGACAACCGATAGTGGTGTGTTTACGTATCCGTAACTTAGCGGTTCGGAAAAAAAGAGACCGATATAATAAGTGCTAGGCTTACAAAGAAGAGGTGCTGTGGTCGATTTGCTCGACTAAAACGCGTTGCTCCAGCATGGCCACAGTCAAATGACTGAAAAAGAGTATATATACCTATATGTGTGTGTATACTACATATATATATATATATATATATACTCACACGCACTCAGGTTCCTAACAATTATATCTGCACACGTTGACTATCTGTAATGTATTTATGGGAATATATTTCATTTGCAAAATTTAAATGTTAATAGAATTTCTAGAGAGAATCTAATTAGTTTCTGAACACCTGTTTTCAAACTGATGTCTGTTCTCCTTCAGGTTTTACTGATAGTATGAAGCAATAGGATCGGAAGCGTCAAAGAATATGTTGTCTGGGTTTTGTGCGCAATATGCTTCAATGACTGCTTTCAGTACTTTAACCATTGGTAGATTTGTACCGTAAGCTTTATTCTGTGACAGGTATTCTACTAATCTATTTCGTCCAACACACCTGTTCGGCACTAACTTAAAGTAATCCATTAAATTACTATTGTCTGTATTCAGGAACGTTTCTCGTGGACATTTGACGTGGTTATTGTGGTTCAAACTCGTTTATATTCCGAGTGATGCTAACGTCACGTAGATGGAACGGTTCGAAACACCTTCCTACTCCACCTTACTCGAAATAAACCCCACATCTTCAAAACCGTTGATGTCATGTTAGGCCAGATTGTTGCAGTAAGTTCAAGCAAATGGGACCAGTCTCAGTTGCTTAAAATCAGTGCTCCAATTTAACCTTTTAATAAGCCACATTGTTCTGCAAATCCCCATTAATTATATAGATTTCCCCCACAATATGCGGATTCTCAGGTCCCCACTTTGAATTTAAATTGTCCTTACCTTATCAAACCAACTTTCTTGGAAAGTATGCCCATTCTATGCACTTCGTTACAGGCCACTTGTAAAATCCCACTTTGATCCAAATCCTCTTCATTGAGACCATGGGCTATTCTTGAGATGCCCTTTTTCCAGATGCACCTTCACAATCAAATGGACGCTTCACACGACTCGCTCGTCGTACAGACTTTCTTGTTCTCTGACAAAACGTTCCTAACGCCCTTTCTTGCTTTGTGAATCCCGCTGATGTCTTTTGTGAGGTATGTTTCTGGTGGACATTGTGACCTGTTACTGTGGTTCAGACTCGTTTATATTCCGAGTGATGCTAACGTCACGTAGGTGGAACTGTTCCGAACACCTTCCTAAACCTTTTTCATAATTTAACAACGTTTACAAAGTTTTAATTAAACTTTAGGATGAATTTACTCTGTTCAAATTGTAGTCTGGCTTCAATCATTATTTCTGCTTGATTAAATCTAAAAAGAAATTAATATTAAGTGAATCATGAGCACTTCACAGGTATATGTATTGTTGGGCACATTCTGTATATGCATGTATGCATGTGCATGTCTGTATGTGCGTATGTGTGGCGCGCGCGCATGCGTGTGTGTATTTGTGTGTGCTTGTCTGTGAGTTCATATAGAAGACTATACGTTGTTTTCAGTGAATTCGACAGTGTGCAGTTAATTTGAATTCCATTGAAGCTAATTTTACAATTACATTCTATTCGATAACTAAAATATGTAAATAAAATTCTTAGATTTATTAAAACTTATCGGAATATTTCCTCCATGATGAATATATCGCACGCTTATTAATGAATATTGACGTTAAATAAAATACGGTCTGACTCAGATTTAAGATTTGATTATACATTGCAATTAATGAATACATTTTGGATAATATATTCTATTTTCAGGTTTAAATACATTCATTTATATATATTTATATTAAGATGTTCTTTTACTTTAATTTTGTTAATTCTCTTGGTAGAGTATAATATGGCCAAACGGATTCTTTAATTGCTTATTTCATATAGTGTCTATATATATCAATGATTGTAGTGACCTTCTTGAGAACGATCTGATTACCATGTACGGAGCCATATCATGTGACTTACTACATTTTCACTCTTACTAATTACTATAACCAATGCCGCAAATAAGTATGCGATGACGTCATAGAAGCTGCGACGTCAATATATTTCATATAATGCAATAATCAAAGCGACCATTTTGGCGACCTCGTCAATAGTGGAGTATAATCCAGTTTCTAAGCTAAAGTGGAAATACTCACACAATATTATGAAACATGGGTCATACATGACAATTGATATGTAAAATGATTCATCCATGAAATCTGTAGTTTTTCCTAAACTGTTTAACACATTTTCGTATAAAACCTTCAAAGTCAGTAACATCTTAAAATGAAACGAACAAGTAATCGGTTCGAAATTGATGAGAACGAGCATCTTAAGAAGTATGGTTACACTATTCTGTCAACGCTAGATGAAGGGTCATTTGCAAAAGTCAAAGAAGGTTACGACGAAAACAATAAAAGGAAAGCGGCAATTAAGATTATAGATGAAAGAGTTGTGAGGAAAAATTTCAAAGTGAAATTTCTTCCCCGAGAATTGGCCATATTTCCTTTGCTAGATCATCCTAATATCATTAAGCTATTTCATGAAATTCGTGTGGGCCATAAGATTTATGTAGTAATGGAGTTTGCAGGACATGGTAACTTACTCGACTATGTCGAACTTCATGGTGGACTTTTAGAACCGAAATCCAAAGCATTTTTCTCCTCGATTTTAAGCGCAATATCGTACATGCACAGTAAACAAATTGTACATAGAGATATAAAATGTGAAAATATTCTACTGAACAGAGAGAACGAAGTTAAGGTCAGTGATTTTGGTTTTGCTCGTGAAATTAAAGAGGGACAACTAAGTTCCACATTTTGTGGCAGTATGGCCTATTCATGTCCAGAGATCTTGCAGAAGAAGCCCTACTATCCTATGTCGGCTGACGCTTGGGCACTTGGTATTGTTCTGTTCAAAATGGTATTTAATAGATTCCCGTACAAATCGCACGATATGAATAACATAATTAAAATGCAAACAGAAAAGAAGTTTACTTTTCCTAAAGTTGTTTCCTATTCGCTTCAAGATATGATCAATAATATTTTAGAACCGCAGCTAGATAAGAGGTTTGGTGTAACAGACATCATTAGTCATACATGGATAAAATACGTATACGCCGAAGAAAATAGTCATAAAGCGGAAGCTGTAGAAAGACCTGCCAACACTGAAACTGTGGCTGCTGCAGAATGACCTGAGATCCATCCCTCTCAGATATGTATATAGGTATCAATTCTCTGAAGCTTTCGAGGTTATGATTTCCAATATATATTGAAATATGATTCGTAATCTCATCAATATAATTATGACAGTAATCATAATCGCGTAATCTGCTTATTGAGAATAGCGGACGAATAATATATTTTATGGATTTATTTATTTACCTATCTATTTCTATTTAACAATATATATTGATGAAACTTTTTATCTAATTGAACGATCGTAATTTAAGTGAATATGCATTTACAATAAAATCTATAAACATTTAATTATTTAGACATTTTCAGTTTCTCAAAATTTAATTTCCAATGATTCTTAAAATACTTTTTCATCTAGTGTCTACAATATGTGCCTATATAAGGTTTTGAAAATGTGATTGGAATGTGCTTTCATGCTATGCTCATATTCTTTAATATTAATTAAGTATTCAAGTAACCTCTGTAAAAGAAACAATGGTTGGCATTCGTGACCGAAATATCAGTGAAATTCCATGTCGTTCATATTAAATAAGTAGCAGAATAACATAACAGGTAATATACTTCTAATAGTAAACAGAAATTGACTATTTCAGTGTTGCCGTATCAGAAAATACGGAGAGGTGTTTCTCTGTTTAGATAAAAAGAAAATTTCCTAGATTCGGATTCCTATAATATACGAAATTTCATTTGAAGTCCGATCTCTCAATCAGTGGTAAATGTGTATTTTGTTACAGGTTCTTTGCCATTTTGCGACTATTTCAGTCAGTCTAGATTTAGGCTAAATAATATTCATTGATCTATTTTCTTTCAACAAGAATAATACATTCAATCCGTCTTTTTTATAGAAAGGTTTAGTTTCAAATAGTGATGCAGAAGGTAAAAAAAAGAAAGACCTTCTAGACTACGAGCCATATATTATTTAATAACAATATTTTAGAATTGTAGATATTTTGTAGATTAATTTTGGCGGTTTTGGAGACTAGCATGGCCAAAATCAAAAGAGAAATTTTGATTAAGATTGAAGTCGGACACGGAGAAATCAGATACCTGTTCTCAAGTTTCACCCTCATTCCTTTCAGGCCTGGATATTACTGACACCAACATGATATATGATGTAGTTACATAATCGATGGAGCTATGATTTGCTTCTCGCTGAAAATGAATGTCAAGGTGTGCATGGCACTCTAACCACATCAATGAGAAATCTTCGTTGATATGTAAAACATTGTGTTTAGAGAAGAAAAAATAGACTTTTAAAGAAAGAGGTAATGGACTGCATCAATAGGTTACTGTTTCTACATTTTGCAGAAATTTAAAAGATGCATGCACGGATTATGTCTTTTATTTAGGGCATGGGGTTTTTTATAAAATTTGTTGTCTGGTTTAAGGAATGGAAATGAATGTAAGCAATGCAATAAAAATGTGTTTGTGAAGAGGGCAGATCATTAAATTGAAAGTATAAAGTGAACAAAAAACGACTGGGGAAGAGAGAAACGGATTTTGAACATATGTTTGTATAGGCAAATGTGTTCGATTATTTATATATGTAGATACAATCATTTACGAATTCTTATTTTTGATATCCGAGGTCGGCTGATTCATTCGAACGGCATTTACCCCAGTAATTCTGATCCACCTATTATAATATTGATATTACGTCTATCTTGCTAGTATATTTAATATGAAGATGAAGAGAACCTGTCAATATTCAGCGGGGCAAAGGATAGGCTTATACCTTCACATTATTACTTCTATTAATAATACAAGTGCCTTAGCCAATCACAGAAAAAATACTCATGCCTTGTCTTCTAAACGAAAAGCAGATACGCGTCCATCATAATGAAAATAAGTACAGGCGTAAGAGTTCTACATATTTGAATATTAGATTCCAACCATCAGGATTCATTAACACACACATTGAATTCATCGAGAACAGTCTGGTGGAAGTCTATGTCCAGTTCGAAGTAATAGTATAAAGTTAATGGAAGTTATCTATAATTCTGATATCGATTTTGGAAAAAAGAGTCCCTGTGCGCATCCACGTCAATGTTTTGAGTATCCCCAAGATCATTTTCGACTAAATATTTAAAACAATTTCACGCTCAACAGTTAACACTGTCGTGCGATGGACGACTGGGATTACCAGTTAATGGAGAAGATAGAAAGTGCCTACCGTCCGTTTAAGTTTGATGTCAGAATCAAGCTCATTTAATTAACGAAAAATAAGCTTACATAAAGAAGCTTGACAAGTCCTCATTACTGACGAATATCGGAAACTAGGACAAAATAAGAGTACCATCACTTGCCATTGCATTTGCAGAATTTAGATTAACTTTGCTGTGGAAAAGAATTGATGGAATGACCATGTCTTTTGCATAATAATACACACATTCGATACTCTAATATGGCTAGATATCAATAATGTACAATCTATATATATATATATATATATATATATATATATATATATATATATATATAAAGCCCACACTCATCCATATTTTGTTGTATTTTCTGAGTGAAGCCGCAACCGAATGAAGTGTGCAATATTAGTGTCTCTGCAAGGAAATACATAGCTCTGCAATGTATGTAATGTATTATAAATTCTATATTACACACACAGACACACATATACGTGCACACACACACACACTCGCGTACCTCAAACACAACTTATATTTTATATGCAACCACTAACATCTAAACCTAATGTAATCAACCGTACTTCATTGGACAAAAGGTCGATCTTTCCCAATAATCATCCACGATGTTGTAAACATTGTTACCTGCGCAAGCGCTCGTACTTAAATAGATTTAGAGATACAGAAGCACATCATTATTTCTAACATGTCTTCAACACCTTTTCTCCCTTCCATAATTCTCTATATTTCATTTTTCACCCCTGCTGATATATATCTATCCATCCATCCATCCATCAATCCATCCATCCATCTATCTATCTATCTATCTATCTATCTATCTATCTATCTATCTATCTATCTATCTATCTATCTATCTATCTATCTATCTATCTTCTATCTATCTATCTATCTATCTATCATATCTATCTATCTATCTATCTATCTATCTATCTATCTATATATCTATCTATCTATCTATCTATCTATCTATCTATCTATCTATCTATCTATCTGTCTATCTATCTATCTATCTATCTATCTATCTATCATCTATCTATCTATCTATCTATCTGTCTGTATATCTATCTATATATCTATCTATCTATCTATCTATCTGTCTATCTATCTATCTATCTATCTATCTATCTATCTATCTATCTATCTATCTATTATCTATCTATCTATCTATCTATCTATCTATCTATCTATCTGATCTATCTATCTATCATCTATCTATCTATCTATCTATCTATCTATCTATCTATCTATCTATCTATCTACACAGATGGAGACATACGCACAGACACTTGCACACATATATATCCAGCAATATTACACAAGTAGCATCTATTGAACTCGTTCTCATCACTGAATTTATCACCAGTTATACTCATCATGTACACCAGTTTTGCATGATTTACTTGCAACGACGGTGCTCCTGCATGACCACAATCCGATGACTGCAACAAGTAAATTAAAAAAAAAAAACAAAAACAGATTAGCATGAATTCCACCGCTATCAAATTATAAATATTCTCAGTTCAAATTTCAGTATTGTAGAAACACGATTCCTTTGTCCAACAGCACTGAATGCAACGTGTCAGTTTTCCCTTCAAGCAAACAAAGCATTATTATTCATGTTTAGCAAAATCCCCCGCACACAATCATTCATAGTGAAGCTGACACACAAACATGCATATGTAAGAGAAAATGACCTATGACAAGTAACGGCTTCCGGTACCGGCAGGAACTTGGGCAGAGAGGTTAAATTTAGACTTTGTCTTGGAAGATAAATTAGAGCTTTGATTGAAATTATTTCCTCCTTTTAGTGAAGGTAAACAAACCCCTTCTGGCAACTGCGAATTGTGATGCATTTGAAAGGGGAGGTAATCTCCAAATTCATAAACCATCCGGAAGTGAAAATCAAATAAAGATCGTTTTATTCAAGAAGAATGAATGCACACACACGCACGCACGCGCGCACACGCACACACACACACACACACACACACGTATACCTCCTTTCTTGTATGGCGCGTTATGAAATTCAGTAGCATATTTGTGGTGTGGTTACGTACGTGCTACCCATTATAGAAATACATAATCACTAAAGGTCTTTCCAGAAACATTTAGATGACCCGATATATAACTTTGGCCAAATCACGGTGGCGAGCTCGTACGATCGTTAACATGCGGGGCTAAATGCTTGGCGACATATCGCGCGTCTTTAAAAAGTACAATGGCCCAGTGGTTAGGGCAGCGGACGCGCGGTCGTACGATCGCGGTTTCGATTCCCAGACCGGGCGTTGTGGGTGTTTAGAGAGCGAAAACACCTAAAAGCTCCACGAGACTCCGGCAGGGGGTGGTGGCGATCCCTGCTGTACTCTTTCGCCACAACTTCCTCTCACTCTTTCTTCTGTTGGCCTGCTCGCTTAGCCAGTGGGGTGGCGTCATTTGAAGGCTAAAACAATACGAAGCGCATTGTGACCAGCGATGTGTAGCAACATCTGATAGCCTGGTTGGTCACGGTGATCACGGTGATATATATATATATATAATGAATTAATAAATAAAACATATGCATATATACATACATATATGTACGTACCTACCTCTACATGTATATATACATGCATATATGGGTACAGGACACCAAAAAAAAAAAAACGCCGAACACAATGAGAAACGGAAACATAAACACAATATATATATATTGGGTTATCAATTAATTGGGGAGACGCTATTTAAGCTACATCATTTCATTTTCTTTAACTAACTTCAAATCTTCCACATCAGCGTACATTCATCTTGTGGGATACGCGATAATATATGTCTTTCTTGCCGGTCCGGGGAAAAAAACGTTACTCTTCTCTTCTCTGCCTTTATGTAAAGACACATCTAAAATACGGCTGCCCCAGTGATTTCCCCACTCCAAATAAAATATTACGAGAATTGTGTCCTCCCAGTGATTTATGATAAAAAATATAAAAAGCATGACTGATCTTGATTATCGGAACCGGCTTCAAACATTGAATCTGTTTTCTCTCCAGCGCTATGTCATTTGCACAATGTTGGATGTATGCTGCCAACCTTACCCTAACGACCTTAACATGAAATTCAGAATTCATCCCACATTGAGTCCGTGTGTCAGTCTCACGACACAAATTCACTGCAATGCAATTTCTTTTCTTCAACAGATTCAGCTCTATTTAACTTTATCCCACAATAGATCAAAGAAGAAAAAGGTCCCATCACCATCAAATAAATTTCTCGATGGGATATCCGATAAGATACTTTGATCTGGACACATCTCAGTCGTCAACAAAAAAACTCCCTACTTGAATTAAACATGACTTATCCTAGCCAGATCTATTGATAATAATAACACTCTTTAAGTTCTATGATGCATGTATCTAAAATTTATCCCTCCTCAGACATTACTCATTAACTTTTTATACTTCTTTATTTAACGTCCTGTTCTGTTATTTTCTTGTTACTCAGTTCTTGAAATTAATTATATTTTTATTGAGGCTCCTGTGTAGAGTACACGATTGGATGTTTATCCTGCATCGTGACCAACGAAAGGTCAGTATGCCACTAACATAGGAGAGGGTGCTAGCTACTTTCCTGTTTAATTCATTTTTATTTCTTTTGTCGAGTGAATGCCCTTAAATTTTCTTTCTCGAAAAGTATTTCCATTGACTATAGAGTTATCGTTTCTTTCATCTTACCCGTTTCCAATACATATTTTGGCCCTTTCTTATATATTTTTTCTTCCATTCTTTTAATTTTGCTTCTAACATTTTTCTCTGCTTATTTCGCACCACTCCTCCCACTTCCTCCCACTCGTATCAATGTTCTATGCCCATTTCTAGCAAAACCTCTTCCTATCTCTCTTTCTTCCTTATCACTACTGCTTCTTCCCTGTTCTTTTTCTTTTCATCTTTGCTCTGCTATTTCGGTTTCCTTCCAGCTAATTTTGCCATTCATCGTTTTGAAGACACTACTCCACGTTTCAAAGCTTCGTGCTTGAATATATTAACGCATGAAGCTTACATGTTGATACCCCTAGATGTTTGATGTGCGTTATCGTATTAGTATGTATATGCGCTCGCCTAATGCACTCTCTCACATCAAACATTCGCTGAATCTTTGTAACAGCTGTAAATGGTAATCGAAGGGTATATATGTTGGCTTCGCCAATAGAAATATATACGCACTGCAGCTCAGAAGATACTTTCGCATTGATAAAACTGGCTTAAAATGACGGCCATTTCATATCAGCTAAGCTTTTAATGTACATCTCATAACTTTCTGCAATCCTTTTCTCACGCACGAACCTCTTCACAACGATATATATGATATCCTTCCTGCACCTTTAAACCTCTCACAAATAAGCTGAATAACAATAAAGAGAAAGGGGCTATGGACACGAAATGTTATACTTTATAGGGGCGACTAAGTATTTTTCCAAAGCAATCTACGAAGCGTGAAGATAATTGTTACATCACTCCTATTTTTATTTCTATATACCGAAAGCATAGAAAGCATATGTTTACTATCTTATTTCACGAGAAATTAAGCCGCATTTATGGACTTTGAATCAGGTCATTGACCGATAACCCATAACCACACAAACACATATCAACAAATTATCCTGATGTCATTTGAAGCCAATAAGTTTTTATATGTGGCATTTTTGAGATGTTCGACTAGGGCTATTTCCGCAATAAATGCATACTTGCATACATACAAACATATACACGCACATGCATACATAGATACCCACATGCATACATACAAACGTACATGCATACGTATATATCTACTATATATATTTGAATAATATTCGGTCTCATGTAATAGTCAATCCACTATTTTTGGTCAAAAAAGTGGTGGAAATTCGACCGTATAAAAGTCGACCCTCGTATTTGTGTGTCAAGGTACGGCATTATTATTCACCTAGAAATAACACTGTTACAAAATTGTGTGGCTACCTTACTGTAGACTCTTCTGTCGGTGGAATGCTTGCTGCTTGTAATGGAATGCTTGCTGCTTATAGTAGAATACTAACTAATACGAACAACTACACATCTTTTGATGGGTGCTACATCATCATTACTAAAATGTATGCACTAGATGTTCTGCAATGCTGCATATATCTTGAAGCATAAAAAACACGTGAGTTATAACTCGTTGTGCACATGGTGAGAAACTTGTTTTTCAGACACAACAATTGGCGGACAACAGCAAACGCCACTGTCTGAATTCGTACAAAGCATGACTTTGGCAAGCCTAAAAACATTCAATTCATCGCCAGATCAGTGGTTCCTATTTCCCACATCACCAAATACTATAAACACGTAAGTCATATGTTTCGCAGATGGTAATATCGGTGAACAACAGCAAACTCTACAGTATAAATTCGAACAGAGGCATTAATTCGGTAAGCTTAAAAACATTTAGGTAATCGCTTAATCAGTGGTTCCCAAACTTTTTTGCCACAGAATCTTCGACATTATTTTTAAAAACGTGACATGCCTGATTGCTTTCAGAGAGATCACTGGCGTTTTTGCAGAACGCACTTTGGGAATCCCTACCCCAGATTAACAATTCTACACCATATTATGAACATTTAACGGTAACTGCACGCAATACCCTGCAACTTTTTCGAAACACACCGAATATGAATCAGCTGTAGGTACAGTATAACGGTAAACAGTGGCATGTCGGTAGGTTACCGGTGGTAATATAACATAATTATGAGATATATATATCAGCTAATATGTTAAATTTGGTGGATACAAATAAAAGAGAAAGCTTAAATATTTATAAGAGCTACGCGGCCATGTTTGAGCGTTTTGTTATTTACTAGGATGTGTATTTTCATGTATAGAGTTGGTAATATTACTGTAATTTATTGTGTTTTGGTTTTCATCAGTTGAGGAATCAGTCGGGTTTCTGCTGCTGATGCGGTACATCGGATTAGCATGAATTTAAGCACCTCGAAAGTAGTATCCATGTAATAGTAAACACCATAAATTTCACCTTAGAAAATGATCTAAAGACTGGTTTCATGTGAAGAAAAAAAAATCTTAGTATCTTAATTTTTGAAGCACACTCAAATGGTAGAATGGTATTCCTCACCATTTTGAATAAAAAAAACTCGTCTCGGGAGACTGTCATAAAGAAAACATTAAATTAAGCAGACATCTTTTCAGCGGTTATCTCCCTTAGATTTGACTTTAAAAAAACTGTCATGTTTGCATTAACTTATATCGTTATCGTTTCCTTTTATCCGTCAAAAAGTCCTTGTATATTACCCCTTCTCAATGCTTTTTCACAATATACTGAATCGAAGCGTATTCAATGACAAACAGAAAGATTGATCGTATTAATTTTCAGACATTGAGAAAATGCAAACAGTAGACTTTCATACTAGTATCACATTCATTTTAGTATAAATACTGTGTGACAAAACACCGATATTATAAGACTTCAGATTGAAGAAACACTAAACGAAGATTTAGAGACAGACATAAAGATTTTCAAATATCTTTATTCAATCCTTACGCTCACATAAACTCTCTCACTAACAAATATTTTCACTAAGTTTTCAAAAATATCCGTCATTATATAGAATTAAATAAGAGCATCAGCATCCTTAGAGATATCCTATGTAATGTTTGCAGACAAGTTTCGAAGAATATAAAATTATGTGAGAAAAAAATTATAATTTTATTTGTAACATATACCATCATGGTAAATAATTCTCATCAAAGCTACAATTACTTAAACGTATGCGTCACAATTACGTGGGTAGAAAATACATTTTAAATGCGCGTCAGTAGGAGAGGTGGGGAGAATGAGAGAGAGAGTGAGGTAGAGTGCGAGAAAGTGACAGAAGACAAGCAGAGCTTATGAGGTTACAAATTTTTAGTGGTATTTCAGGTTATTAATATTCAGGGCAAAGAATGGACTGAACTGCAGAATTTTGTGAAAATGCTACCTGCCGTACATTGTATTGTACACACACTCTCTCTCTTACTCTGTAGAATGTAAACGGTTTCGACACTCATGCGCGCTTATGTACTAGTACGTATATATGTATATATACACAGACATGCAGGAAGTAACTAAGCACCTTCAATTTTCAAAATCGTTTATTGAATACGCAAAGCGAACGATTGACATGTAATCGATAGGTGGGACTACATACTTTAGTATTTAGTTGATATTCCCTTTGCAGGTTTTAATTCAGAAACTCCATTTTGGCACTGAACGGATGAGCTTTGTGATTCTCTTGTGGAATTTCTGCCCACTTTTCACGCAACATTCGAAATAATTCCTCTTTAGATTCAGGCTTCTGTCGATTTCTTTGTATAGCTCTATCGGGTATGGTCCAAAGATTTTGATCCCATTTTCACTCAGCCATTGTTGATGCCTTTTCGCTGTGTGGAATGGAGCCCCATCTTCCATGAATAAAAACTCATTTTTTGTTGTCATCGTGACAATACATCAGAAGTAGTCCTTGCTTAAATATTTCGATGTATTTTTCACAATTTATACATCCAACACATTCAATCAGCTCAGAATGTCCGTTGCTGGTGATAGCTCCCCAAACCATTACAGAGATACCGCCATGTTTGGTTCGTGCCGTTTTAAATCAAATTCTTGATTGAGAAGCCTCCAGACCTCCACTGTCTGAAAATAATGCAAATCTGGATTCATCTGAGAAAATCGCTCTTTCCCAGAATGAACTGGATTTTTCTGATATCTCCTTAGCCCATTTCCTTCTTTTCAGGATATTAATTGGTTGAAGGAGAGGCTTTCTTCTAGATGCTCGTCCATAATACCCAAGCTTATACAGATATGTAACACGCGTTCTAGGACTACCTTCTAGCTGTTTTGCAATGTCAGAAGCCTTCGAACGGGGTTCGTTTTGCACAATTCTCTTCAAACAACGAATCTTCTTTTCCGAGGGCCCAGTTCGGCCGGGACGAGAATCTGTTGATTCTTTTCCTTGGCTTTTGAATTGCACTATAATTCTATTAACAGTAGCAAGTGCAATTTGAAGGTTTTCAGAAATTTTTCCCTGGCTAAGACCAGCCTCATATTGCCCAACAATACGACCTCATTGAAAATCTGACAGTTCTGCTGAATGTTTTGTGTGTGACATGGTTACTCTTTGCAAATGTTTAATATAATGGCACCTGGAATGAAAAAGAATAATTACATTGTAAATTCTACGCTTAGATCAGAAATTTTGAAAGGTGTTATGTTTGTGTTATGTTTGTGCATATATACTCTTTTACTCTTTTACTTGTTTCAGTCATTTGACTGCGGCCATTCTGGAGCACCGCCTTTTAGCCGAGCAAATCGACCCCGGGACTTATTCTTTGTAAGCCCAGTACTTATTCTATCAGTCTCTTTTTGCCGAACCGCTAAGTGACGGGGACGTAAACACACCAGCATCGGCTGTCAAGCAATGCTAGGGGGACAAACACAGACACACAAACACATACACACATACATATATATATATATACATATATACGACAGGCTTCTTTCAGTTTCCGTCTACCAAATCCACTCACAAGGCATTGGTCGGTCTGGGGCTATAGCATAGGACACTTGCCCAAGGTGCCATGCAGTGGGACTGAACCCGAAACCATGTGGTTGGTTAGCAAGCTACTTACCACACAGCCACTCCTGCGCCTATATATATATATATATATTATATATATATATATATATATATATACATATTGTTTCAAATTTGAGGTAATGTGTTTAGAATAATACATTAATTGAAATATGTATGAAAGTGCTAATTTTGTTAAAATGCAATAATAAAAACATGAAGTCGGTTTTCACTTTAAGGCTAGAAGTAGGAGAAACGATTTCCTCTCGCGAAAACTCATCGGACACAGAATGTGTGTCGTGAGCCAGATAGAGGAGATATCTTCCTGGGGGTATAAACATCAATAGCACAGTCCTGTATAGGATGCCACACTTAGCTGGCAAACATATGTTACGGTTCTGTACTTCTACTGTTTATCTCTCGCTCAGAGATTTAATACACCATTCTCTCTTTTCTACGTAACTGAACAGCGATAATTCTACTAAGTCAATATATATGTATATATGTATACACACACACACAACGTATATATACACGCATAATCACGAATATTGTCTTTGTATATTTTCATATTCTTTTCTATTCATGCTATGTGATATTTAATGTGCTTCGGTGAGTAATGTGCTTTGTTACTAGAATTCTACATGCGCGTGTATTTGTTTGAGCGTGCGTGTATAGCCATGTATTTGTGTATTAAATTCTCTGCGCGCTGAATTACATTTTACATTTGGTTAGGATATTTAGTGCCGATTCTTGCGCATGTTAATGCTTATTTTTGCATAGCTAGCATTGGGGATGTTCTTGAAATTTTTACATTTGAAAGCATTGTTTGGTGATGTATTCTATTCATTTCTGCACGATGATATTGTTATGTTTCACATGCTTGTTAATTTGTTTTATGTATCTTGATTTTTTTTTCTTTTTTTTTCTGTGACGTCTATTGGATCAGTTTCCACAATCACTTATAAAATATATTTTATTTTTGCCTCAATATCCTTTTATCTTATAGACTGTTTTTGCTTAACGATGGACGTTGCCTTTCTTCCGTTCATATTTCGCAATGAATGTGGGTGCTGTATGTAGCTTTCGTTAAAACTCTAAACTGAATTTGTTATAGAAATTCGACCACCTTACATTTGCACAGAAATATTGCTGGAAATGGATATCTCTATGATAATCTATGCTAGGCTAGCCAAGCACTACTGAGATAAATCTACCCTGTGTAACATATTGTGTAGTGCTGTACAGATTTACCTTTCTGATTTTTATGTGAGTTTGTGTCCATACGTGCGTGGACGTTTGTATGTGCGTGTATGATTTATGTATGTATGTATGCATGTATGCATATATGTTTGTATTTATGTATGTATTTTTTATGTATGTATGTATGTGTATATGTATTATTTTATTTTTCTGTCTTGAAATTATCTGCAACACAAATGTTTAGTCAATACTTTTCTTTGAATAATTGTCTTTCAATGTCAGTTCCCAATTATATCACATATTCCAAATGTAATATGACTATTTTCATTTGAATTCATACATCCAATTATTAAGAGCCACAATAATAATAATAATAATAATAATAATAATAATAATAATATAATATTAATAATAATAATAATAATAATAATAATAATATAATATAATAATAATAATAATAAATAATAATAATAATAATAATAATAATAATATAATATTAATAATAATAATAATAATAATAATAATAATAATAATATAATAATAATAATAATAATAATAATATTAATGATAATAATGATAATAATAGTAATAATAATAAAGTTGAAGTGATAACCAAGTAATATAGTGCGTGTAGTTAATTGGTGAAACTGTGACCATCTGCAAATAGAACTCGATTTTACATCCGTAATCTTGCAAAATAAATACATAAATGTATACACATAGACACGCATAGACATATATGTATGTATGTATTTATATATATATGTTATATGTATGTGTATGTATGTATATATATATGTGTATATATATATATATAATATATATATATATATATGTATATATATATATATATATATATGTATATATATATATATAATATATATATATATATATATATATATATATATACATATACATATATATATGTGTGTATGTATATATATATATGTATATATGTGCCTATATATGTGTATATCTATATATATATATATAAATACATACATACACACTCCCCCACACATGTATATTTGGGTTATATGTATTTGAATATTTGCATGATTGTGCATATGTGCTATTTTCCCATTATTCATATGTATACACATTCGACAATGCTGTATACTTTATTCCTATACATACAAAAAAAAACGATATTGATTCGGTTTATAATTTCTCACATTCATTTCGTAACATAAATGATGCAGTAGTGATGATCTATCGAGATATCGTGTTAAAACGAATGCTTGTATATTATGTGAATATCTTGGAAATTTTAATGACGATATTGAATATAAAGGTGAAGCTATACACAGAAGATACTTTAAACACATACGTCAGATATTTTACCCAGATTCCAAGTCTCGATTTTATCTTACTATAAGTACCGAGAACTCTATATAAATATGTTGAAACTGTTGTGACTTCATAGCTGTATGATTTCCAATTTCTATTCACACTGTGCGTAATAAGAAACGTGCAGGTCACGGTGACCTTATGGTGATAGCTTTTACTGATCGTATTATCTGATTTATCATTTTAGTACAGTGTACCGGATGTTGCTACATGTTTTACGATATCATCTCGAAGAAAGAGCTTTTTTTAATGCCGAAATACTCGACTCTTATACTATTACGCACATATCTAATTTAAACAATTTACCATATACATAATCCTGTAGAGTCATATAACTTGCGCTTATGTATGAATGAATACATGTATGCATTAATTTACACATGTTTCTATGTACATATACGTGTGCGTATGCATCTATGAGTGCGGTGACGGCCATATTTTGACATTTTACTCACGCAGAGACAGAGGCAGATTCCAACAAGAAACTGCTTTTATCTATTTATTTATTTATCTATTCTGGAATTTAGACATCATAAGCTAATTGACCACGTGTGTTGCATGTATGAGTGCAGACCCGTATGTTTCAACGCGCATGCGTGTGTTTGTTGCAAATTTCGGATTTGTTTATATTCGACTTTTACATTATGACCTATTTAAGTTTACATATGCATATGATCATTTCCATTATTTGAATCGACATCGGTAAATGTAGGTACCACAGCCTAAATTGTGGAATAATCAATCGATATTATAACATTATTATTGAGCATTAGTTATCGTAATTCCTAATAGTGTCCTATATCTTTTGGGGAAAAAGTTCTCCTCAAGTTTGGCAATAAGGAGATTACTACAGTTTGTTTAAATTTTCATTAATTACTAGCCCTGTTTCATAACTTTGGGTAACAAAATGCAGCTAAATAAGTGCTTTCTTGTTATTTTAATTTTAGGATCACATCTGCTGAAGAAGCCGATTTCTATTACTCTACATATTTTCATATCTATTGAAGATTTATACAATATTGAGCATTTGAATTATCTAGTTATATGTGTGACATATTTCCCCTAAATCACAAGGAATTCTGTTATTAATAATCTGACCTGAAAGTTATATACAGGCAAGTTTACGTCTAGAGCATCTAAATTAATTTTGCATTTCCATTTCCAAAGCCTGTTGATATTTTCAGGAACAAAATATTGGATTTTGATTCATGCAATGATTTCCTCTACGATTTATACACATGTAAAACATATTCTCTACACGGCGCGCTTTACCCAAATATATTTCGTGTAAATAGAGTAGAAATCGACGAAATTGTTCAAGGTTTGTAGAGTTATTGCCTTGCCGTAAGTCAGATATGATCCCATACAAACGTAAGTCATTTTTTGTTCAGCCGGATATAATACTTAGTGGCATTCTTCCGGGTTTATGTTCTCAGTTTCAATTCGGCCGAGAACAATTTTGTTTGTCATCCTTTCGGAGTCCCTAAATAAGTTGGTGTTTAGCACTGACATCAAGAGAATCGCGTACCACTTTCCCAGCGATGTCCCCGCCTTGTGCATATTGGAGAAATTGTTATTTTGTATTCTTACTCAAATGAGACCTTGTAATGTGACGTTAGATATATTTGTCTTTTAGTTGCTAGGTGGTAATGAAATAACGGTAATTAACTGCGTAGTAGAAGAAAGGTTTGAATTAACGACAATCTGAGACGGTAATTTATTCAGCAAGACATTTCTGCTTGTTGTCAGAATTTTTTTTCTTTCTTAAATTAACGACATTCACGGAAACTATAATTATCAGATTGCTAGATATTGTTTGATGGAAGAAATAATGCCCGATGACGCTATCGAATGATTAACTAGTCAGTGATTATCAGTGGTGGTTATCAAATAGTTCCATTTCAAATGATTCCCAACTGAATAAATATCACAAAGAATATTTTTTAAAATATGATTAAGATTGATGTAAAAAATAAATAACGCTGAAGCAAAGCAACAGCAAATATTTAGTGCGTGTGTATTGGCTAAACTGGCAAAATGACCATTCCTAAATACAACACTATCTGTTTCAACACGCGATTTCACATCAAAAATCTTGCAAAACAAATATATAAATGGAATAATGTAGAAATCACAAAATTTCAATTAATTTATTGCGCTGCTCTGAAAACATAACATACCATGTAACTGGAGAAACATAAATATTGCCTCCAGTGTTTCTTGAACGTAAATAACGCAATTTTCGTAGGATATATTACAGCAGGACATATCCATGTACCTTATTAATAGAACAACATGCAGTAATTTAGTACAGAGTACGACTTGAATAACTGTCTTGAATGGTGAGTAATGCTGTAGAAGCTGCATCCGTTTATTCACGAAATATATTTCCACTGCATTTTGCATTAGCTTGATTAACTGTGTCGTTGTATCAGATACCCTTGGGATTAAATGTAATTCGGAGAAAGTTCACACATAATTATCAATAGGGGTTAATAGATATCATTCATCAGCGTAGTGTTCTTTAAACATCATAGAGAATTTCTTAAGAAATAATGCAATTGTATGCACAAATGTGTATGAAATTTAATCTCTTCACAGCAATGGCAATAATTCATATAAATAAATTTCATAAAGTCACTACGGGCTTTGAAATCACCCTTGTAGCAGTTCTCAGATATAATCAAGGGAATAAATCTATTACACAAAGCTCTACATTACCAGTTAATTGACTTCATGTAACCGTGTGTATTGTTATGTTCCATAAATGTGAATTACGACAAGTTAACTTGATACATCAAATATGCAACTGGTACAAGTATAAGTCCATAACTTTTACAATACACTGCGAGACCAAATTTATATTACACTGCAAGGATGATTTAATGCATTCATTGCTCAATAAATGGGCTGAAATTATGCGCTGAAGAATGAGATAATAAAAGTTCTGAGAGAAGGAAATCCACAAAGCACTTATGATTTTGAGAGAAGAAAAACGTCAATGCAGTTTAAAATGTTACTGGAAAGAAATGAAAAATGCCATTGCACATTATCATATAATATATGGTGTGCTCACTGGAAAATGATTGATTCAAATTAAAGCTGAATCACCTTGGAAACTAGGGCGCCTACCTGACCAGCTCTGTCCATTAGATATATATGTATATGCAGTGGTCATCAGCGGGATCGCAATTTCTGGGATACGAGCGTGCATAATCATACAGCAACTACAAATTTGATGAGTAAAACATCATCCATCATCCCCGACCGCGAGCGCGTACATATATATACACATATACACACACTCACACACACACACACACCACACACACACACACACACATATATATATATATATATATATGTATATATATACACTTATATATTTATATAAGTGATGGGTTACTTCCGCCTCTCAAATCCATTCAGGATGTGTTTCGGTTGGACCGATGCTACAGAATAAGACATTAACCAAACGTTCCGCACAGTGGAACTGAACCCGAAATCATGAGGTTGAGAAGCAAGCTTCTCACCACACACAGCCACGCCTGCACCGTCTTAGCATACAAAGAAATTTTCTACTTAGCGAGTTAAATCTTCGTGGATTGTTTCTGATATTTTTCCTTTCATCAAATTTAGTTAATAAGCGCTGACTATTTTAATTACACATTTCCTGTTCTTCACTGTCACGATAATTTCGCTGTGTTAATTGATTTGTTTCAATGCGTCACAATGTGTCCGATAAAAATAATTTAGCCACTTTGTTATCGGAGACCTGCGTATTTAAACCGCCTGGAGACTTAATATATTTGTATCTCTTTTCGGCTGACACAGCTTTCAAAACTACCCGTAAAGAAGATATAACGACAGTGATCTTCTTTATTGCCTATATTAATTTAGATAGTGCTGTATTTTAGTTTGTTTGAGTCAGAAATTACTTGAATATATGTAATGTGTTATAATATATAGATTGACAAATAATTTCCGGTTTGGTTATTAGAGACTACCATTAAATTGGGTAAATTTGCCCAGCCTCTTGGATTCGCAACCTGATATTTGTATGAATATCAGTGATGTTAATTTATAATAATGTCCGAATATAGCCTTATATATGTTTTTTACTGATACATTAGTGTAAACACTATGTCGATATCAACATTTTTATTGTTTTGCAAACAGATATTAGGTTCTGCATATTATATGAAGAGAAATTGGTTTCGTAATATCTATTAGGAACGGTAACATTTCATCAAGTATCTCCTCATTTCAATAACTTGTAAGGTTTCTTTCATCTTGGTACGACAAATGTCAATTTTATGTACCTAAATATCGTTGTTCATTACTGCGCACTAATTGTCTCGTTTTGTCGAGAAAATAAAATTTCATTGCTGAGCTTTCCCCAGAGACGTTCATGTTTGTTTCTTGAGAGTGATTAATATTTTCGTCAGCGGTAGTTACACGTTTTCATCTGCCATCATATTGCTGGATTATCCATTAGTTTACATGGAAATAATATACATTTTTGTACATTTACGAGAAAATATTTTTAAATGAGCGTCGTAGCGCAAAACGTAAGTATCAGTAATGCACAAACATACACAGAGAATGAAAGCCACAGCCACACACAGACACACACAGAGACAAGCACTGACACAATCAACTAACACATACAAATATATTTTATATGCATACTCCTAGTACCCGCAACTTCAGGTAAAGACGTTTTGCTTTTACAGATCGGAGAATCACTAATTTCAAACTAGCGTTTGTAATATCGCTCTAACGGGAGCTCAAATTAATCTAAGAATTTAAAATCTACACTTTCGTTTTCGCGAAAACGCCGATTTCGGTGCTTAGATATAGATGAAATCACTTAATATATTGAAAACATATAATCATGATGCATGTGTTTATGTGTGTGTGTGTGTGTATAAGTTCGTGTGTGTGCGTGTGCATGAACCCGCGATTGCGTGCGTGTCTGTTAGTGAGCAAGATTTACATTCAGGTAGAATTTTTCATTGGGAATATTTGCGTTTCCGTATATTTTATTCAGTCCCAGTGAGTATATATCTATCTGTCTATCTATCTATCTATCTATCTATCTATCTATCTATCTATCTATCTATCTATCTATCTATCTATCTATCTATCTATCTATCTATCTATTATCTATATATCTATCTATCTATCTATCTATCTATCTATCTATCTATATATATATATATATATATACAGCTGTCTATCTGTCTATCTATCTATCTATCTATCTATCTATCTATCTATCATCTATCATCTATCTATATATCTATCTATATATATATATATATATATATATATATATATTATATATATATATATATATATATATATATATTATATTATATATATATATATAAATGTGTGTGTGGAGGCGCAATGGCGCAGTGGTTAGGCAGCGGAATCGTGGTCGGAGGATCACGGTTTCGATTCCCAGACCAGGCCTTGTGAGTGTTTATTGAGCGAAAACACCTAAAGCTCCACGAGGCTCCGGCAGGGGATGGTGGCGATCCCTGCTGTACTCTTTCGCCACAACTTTCTCTCACTCTTCTCTTGGCCTGCTCGCTTAGCCAGCGGGGTGGCGTCATTTGAAGGCTAAAACAATGCGAAGCGCATTGTGACCAGAGATGTGTAGAAACATCTGATAGCCTCGTCAGTCACGGTGATCACGGTGATATATATATATACATCTGTCTGCCTATTTATCTATCTATCTATCTATCTATCTATCTATCTATCTATCTATCTATCTATCTATCTACCTGTCTGTCTGTCTATCTATCTATCTATCTATATATATATATATATATATATATATGAATCATCCTTCACAATCACCATCATTATATATGAACGACACCAATACAAACAGCATCCAAACAAAAGCCAAAATAACTGCAGTCATTCACAACACATCTTAACAGCTAACTATGACACAATAATGTTACCAAGAAGATGAGCAACTCCATCTAAATTTTTTTAAATATAACATATGAGGTCACTACTTATTTTCTCAATAAAATTTTCTCTATCGGAGTTTCCTTTTTATTGCTGATCTCTCCTGCTCACTTTATCAACAATCTAGTATGTGTACAAAGAATCTTTTAAGTGCAACCGGATGTGATATCGTGGAATGGAACGGTAATTGTGTTGTTATATCCAGTAATGTACTGGATATTAAACTTCATGTTTTATAAAGTTTTGATGCAGGAGAAAAAAGAAATCAGTCACATTGTCAAAATGTTAAAGCCTAAAACTTCTGTCGGAAAAACTTGTGAGAATAGAGATAAATCCAGTACTCTAAGAGTAAATACGTGGACCATTTTATTCTTTCATAGATTTAGTGCGACTCTTAAAATGAAACGGTTCTTGTGTTTGGATCAAAGACTAGAATCGACGTATTGTGTCAAGAAGCACAATGGTAATTAATGTAAAGCAAACATTTGTATGGCGATTTTCAGATAGAGGTGATACTTCAATGAAAAAAGCTTTTTATCAAGTAAAAGCAGGTTTGAAAGTTCTAAGAGCTGCTTCAATTTCTAGAAAATGTAATTGTACAACTATAATCTCTCTTCAGCAGTTGAAAACGAAAATATTGCTGGACTGTCTACATAGCAGAGCATCTATAAAATGTAGCGGAATCAGCACTTTTTTTTCAAACTCATGTCTACTCGAGTTTTCATTTTTCGAGAGGAATAAATCAGCAAAATGATTTCAGTTCTTCTAAATATCGTTTGGAAATTCTTCCGATAGGATGTAGCACTTGTGATATGAAATCCATGCCCATAAACCTATATCACAAATGTTATGCAATGTTAAACTGACCTCTTATTTAGCGTTTTTATCTTCCTGTGAAAAGATAGTGTCCGTCATATCATCGCTACTTTTGGATATGTCTCCAAGTTACTAGTTGGATTCAATGAATTTTCTGATAACGTGTGAACAGAATATATTCCCCAAAATTCATATTACTATTCCCTAGCCCATGGACCAAGGTATGAGAGATAATTTCATGGCATATTAACTTCGTACTTCTAAGTAATTTATACAAATAGTTGACAGAAAGATATACCAACAGTTAAAGACACCTGGTGCAAGATATATATATATATATATAATATATATATATATATATATATAATATATATATATATTATATATATATATATATATATGCCGTTTTAGAGCCTGTAGCTGAGCTTTGCAAACTCGCAAATATGAATAATATTTTCAAATGACTGCAATATGTCCCCGAAGACAAGTCGACATCACGTTCGGAGAGCTATTATGGTATTTCCAAATACGATCCGAGGGTGTCGTACAGAATGATGTGCTTGAATTGCTAGAGTCCCATATAGAAACTTTATCTAATGGTAAATGTTATCATACAAGGCGACAAGCTGGCAGAAACGTTAGCACGCCGGGCGAAATGCTTAGCGGTATTCCGTCTGCCGTTACGTTCTGAGTTCAAATTCCGCCGAGGTCGACTTTGCCTTTCATCCTTTCGGGGAAGATAAATTAAGTACCAGTTACGCACTGGGGTCGATGTAATCGACTTCATCCTTTTGTCTCTCTTTGTTTGTCCCCTATATGTTTAGCCCCTGGTGGGCAATAAAGAAATAAGAAAGTTTATGTAATGAGTAATTGACACTGTTGTATGAAAAGCAAAGTGAAAATACGGATAAAAATATGGAAATAAGGAAATCTCAAACTGAATTCCTTGTTGATAATATTGTTAAATGCTTGACGTTTTTAAAGGAACTTCTGCAATATTTGCTGTTAAAAATTTTAATTTTCAACATAACATAAAACTAACTGGAATAGTTTGAGTTCCGTTTCTTAACTGAAATGTACAACATGACGCGTCATAAACTGCAAGCAATTTTTGCTTGTTATTACTGTTGCTGTTGTTGTTATTGTTGTTGTTGTTGTTGATGATGATGATGATGGCACTGACAACGATGTCGTTAAATATCAAAACGAAATGAGTGCCCATAATAATCTCGGCAACTCGTCATCCAGTAACACCCTGTCTCATAGCTATCGGAATCTTTTAACAACATCAGCAACATGCGTGAGGGGATATGTTACACTTTACACTCGCTTCCTCTTTCGCAGAATTAATCATCTGCAAATTTGCTCACATCACAAATTGATTTTTTCCTTTTACAACGCTTATAACATTTCTCTTACATTTCCTTCATTTCCGCGAAAAGCAGTATATTTGGCATTTTACTTTCGTTTCAAAGCACGGTGTCAGTTTTGCAGACCTTCCTTCTAAAATTCTTGCAAGCCTAGTTCGAATTT
The DNA here is from genome assembly GCF_006345805.1 of Octopus sinensis. NCBI lineage: Eukaryota > Metazoa > Mollusca > Cephalopoda > Octopoda > Octopodidae > Octopus > Octopus sinensis. The sequence goes on from NC_043008.1 coordinate 7,856,472, forward strand.
TTCATTACTAACTTCGGTAAAATAATGCTGAAGAATGATAATTGGCTATCTCCACAGTAAGTGAACTACAGTAATTTGCAAAACGAACTTACATACTCGGGAAACAAATATTGCAAATATTAAAACTAAAATGCAAAACGCACGGTCAAGTTAATCAAATTACACACATACACACACTCACATACACATATTCACTCTCATACACATTGCTATCCGTATCTGTACCTACATACAAATATATATATATACTCTCTCCTTGATTTTTTGTGTATCTTTCTGTAGTGCGTAGGCTCGAAACGTAAAATACTTTTTCTATTCCTGAGCGTT
>NC_043008.1:7861798-7864298 GCF_006345805.1 Octopus sinensis
TGCGTCCCCTAGACAGTCTGTGGTTTGTGTTTCTGATTCTCGACCCCATGTCGAATTTATCGATTTTTTTCAGAACTGGGGCAACTTTTCAAAATTTTCGCTGCGATAGTTTTGAATTATGACATTGGGCTATGTGTGTGTCAAGTTTCATCAGAATCGGTTGAAAGCCGTGGTCAGGGTGAGGGTACAACCAAACAGACACACAGAAACACACACAGACAAACTGCCGTTTATATAGAGAGAGATTATTCCATCAACAAACACAGGCTTCAGGAAGAAATGTTGGAAATCAGCGCCGTTTAAAACCGCTCACAGCTTCCAGAGATGCCCGTAGGAATGGAAGAGAAATATCGCATCAAATTCAAATAAATCATAAAATGTCTGTAACTTTAAAATGATTTTGTATGAGAGATGATGTTCTCTAATGTATTTACTAGGAATATAATGAATGTGTGAGCAGGAAAGGAATGCCATTCCAGCAAGAACGAAAGCACCACCAGGAGATAAATCGCTGTAAAATTGTATGAGGCTATTTCTAATTACCTCCTAATTTCTACCATTAATTAGCTCTCTTTAATGCACTTAAGTAGAATTGATATTCAGAAAATCTACATTCTTTTATTCTTTTACTTGTTTCAGTCATTTGACTGCAGCCATGCTGGAGCAGCACATTTAGTAGAGCAAATCGACTAAGGGACTTATTCTTTGTAAGTCTAATACTTATTCTGTCGGTCTCTTTTTCCGAACCGCTAATTCACGGGGACGTAAACACACCAGCTTCGGTTATCAAGCGTCGATGGTGGTGACAAACACACACAAACATACACACATAAAAATACCCATATATATATTATATATATATATATATATATATATATATATATATATATATATATACGATGGGCTTCTTTCAGTTCGCGCCTACCAAGTCCACTCACAAGGATTTAGCCGGCCTGAGGCTATAGTCGAAGAAATTCTCCCAAGTGCCAGGCAGTGGGACTGAACGTGGAAACATTTAGTTGGTAAGCAAGCTACTTACCACGCAGCCACTCCTGCGCTTGTATATGCTTTCATCCATACTAATAATTTCGTGCTGTTATATATATATGAGATTTAATTAGTCTATATTACTTATTCACATTATTTACATTATTTATATTATTTATATTCCACGGATATCTGTCGAATGTAAATAATGTAAATAATGTACATAATTGCTCATCCCTTAAATATAGAACAGTATATATTACTGTTTTATAGTTCTGAGATGCGGAATTCACTACATTATTTACATTATTTACATTAGACGCACATATGTCCTCATCTTGTTCGTTGTTACAATATTTCGTCTGATTTTAGAATCTAACCTTAGTAATAAGAACCCGGGGTTGGGTTCAAATTTCTACCAAGACACCACCTGATGATGGCTGGAGAGTAAATCAGCCGAAACATTGTGGTAACAATAAAGAAGATGAGGACTTGTATCCGTCCAACGTAAATAATGTAAATAATGTAGAGGATTCTTCATCTCAAAAATATAGAATAGTAATGTATACTATTCGCATGTATTATATATGTAAGAGCACGAAAGTATTAGCATGAATATAAGTATGCATAGGCGCGGCACAAGGCTTGTGTGTAACTAGCTTGCTTACCAACCACATGGTTCCGGGTTCAGTCCGACTACTTAGTACCTTGGGCGAGCGTCTTCTCCTATAGCCTTGGGCCCACCAGAACCTTGTGAGTGGATTTGGTTGACGGAAACTGAAAGAAGCCCACCGTATACATATATATATATATATATTGCATGTTTGTATTTGTTCCCCCCCCCCAACATCGCTAGACAACCGATGCTGGTATGTTTACGTCCCCGTAATTTAGAGGATCGGCAAAAGAGACCGAAGAATAAGTACTAGGGTTACAGAGAATAAGTCCCTGAGTGAATTTGTTCGACTAAAAGCCGTGCTCTAGCATGGCCGCTGTGAAATCACTGAAAGAAAAATGGAATAAATGAAATATACATATGATTATGACAACGGCATTCACTAACATGGGTTTAGAGCCACAAGAGCAACCAAGGAATCCAAAAGATCCCAAGCGAAGAGCAATATTATAAGACGTGCTTCTCTCTCCTCCGTAATATTCCGTCTGTAATCACTTTCTTTGTGTATATCCACTCACTCGTACCATTCTCGCATTCACTTTATTCACCCATCATTGTACAAATGTACTACGTGTGAAGTACCTCCCTTTTCACCATTCACACGCTGGCCACCGCTTCGCAGAATGTCTGTCGAGCTTCTCGATCCCAGTACTTACTTGCAAAACTTGGTACATCTCGCTATCGATCTCTTTTACCGAACCGCTGTGGTACAGGGATGTAAAGTCTATAACAACCGATTATCTCGTAACATGTTTGCATATTTATAGAATAATTGTGTATGCTTATGCGAGTACGTGTTTATATAGGTATGCATTTATGTGTATAAGTATATATGTA
>NC_043008.1:7866798-7869298 GCF_006345805.1 Octopus sinensis
ACATGTGTGCGTGTACTTTCTATGTATCTGTTGTCGTCACATCAGTTATTTGCATAGAAAATCTTTTTTCTGTATTCACATATAACTTCAATGAAAACAAAAATAATATTTGCCGTAAATAAGCGTCAATCGATACACCTATTAAATAGCAAAATGTAATGTTTTTACACTTCATATCCTTTTTATCAGGAAATGAATTCCATACATATGTATATTACTTGTACAGGCTTTCATATATTCATACGTGTACATAGATGTTATTTCTATATGTATATGTGATTGTACAAAATGTGTGAATATATGTCTCTGTTTTGTTGTTGTTGCTGTTGTAGTTGTTCTCGTATATTTTCACTGAATAATACTGTAGAATACATTATTTTATCTTTTTTCCCCCAAAATACGACACAAACACTCGCACACGTATCCACACTTCATTACACATGCACAAAATCACACAGTATTGTATGCAGATATATTGTGAATATGTATGTGTGTATTGCGTGTGTTGGCTGCATATATATGTGTGTTTATATCTATTTGTATATGTGCAAATTTACGAAAATAAAAAAAAAAATTCTTGTTTTTAGAAATTTTTTTTTTCACGACTTTCAGAAAATATTTCTTGAAATTTTTCTTATCATTGAAGCATAAATTCTAATGACACGGATGACAGAATAAACAAGCAGAACACTGCGGTTTAGAGTAACATCTCCAAATACAACTTCGCGTAGAAAAAGCTTAATTTCCCACAGTTTTATTATTTGCTTTTCAATTCAATAATAACATATATGAAGATCATTTTATAGAATGTTTCTAAATACAGACAAACAAAAATATATGCAAAAACTGGAAAGGAGTTGTGAGAGAAGTCTGGAATATATAAGATAATACCATGCTATGAACAACATTATAATTATATGATTTTATACAAATATCATTAAGTAAATATTGAATCTGTTTCACTTCACTTTATATGGCTATCTTTCTAAGCATTACCTATATATGTACGTGACGAATGCATTTATGCTCATCGCTATACAGGGTGCGGTGAATAAATTGTCGTCTAAATTACGCAAAAATGGAAATAACACTGGCATCTCATTTTTACAGATATATCAACCAAAATTACATAAAAGTATCTTGAAATACTACATGGTAGATGTATGCCATAAGATCGCCATTTGGTTCAGCTACGGCCTCCAGACGACTTCGGAATCACCTGCAACTCATTTGGACGCTTTCCTGGTTTAAGTTGAGGAATGGTGCCATAATCTTTGCCTTGAGGTCATCTTTGGTGTTACAAGGAGTTTTTTTGATCTCTCGCTCCACTACGCCCCACACATAATAATCAAAAGTATTTCAGTCTGGGGAGTTAGGTGGCCAGATGTTAGTGGTGATATCGTCGCCGAAATTGTCCGACAGTTATGGCTGGGTTCTCCCGCTCGTGTAGCATGGTGCAGAGTCCTATTGCCAGATATAGCGTCTTCCCGTAGTCGTCCTCTAGACCTTGGGCAACGCTAACTCCTCCATGCACTTTATATAGAGTTGAGTGTGAGACCGTGTGGGAAGATGAATGGAGGTATAACGTTTCCAACACTAATGATCACTCTGTTTCATTTTTATCACTCTCGGTACATGTCCTTAGATTGCACTTTCCTCAGATTGACTCTCAAACATTCTGAGATGTTCGTATTGGAGCTTCCGGTACGAATGAGAAGCAGTACAGTATGCTTCGTTTCCAAATTACTGGCAGACTGAATTGTGTCATGGTGCTGTTTTTCTCACAGACGGTGCCCAACTGATCCTACTGTACTGTGTAGTCAACAAAATCAAAAGGAAACTGCGCATGTGCGAAACTGAAAATAATATGGCGACAATTTACTCATCGCAGCCTCTGTGTGTGTATATATAATTTTATATTATATTACATTATATTGTGTCATATTGTATTATATTACATAAACATGCCTATATGTGTATGTGTGTACATAACCTCATCAGACCCGATCGAAGATTTCTACATAACTCACTAAATGTGAACAAATCTCAAGTCGCTGCTTAAGAAACCATCATCTTCTTGTAGGCACCTAAATAGCAATTAGCAGCGTGTATGACTACGAAAATGGGAGTACTCCTCGTCTCAGCAACAGCATAGTGTGAAAGGATCTAGGTAAAGAAACAAGAAATCGTAACGCCATTCATTTTACAAATAAGGAGAAACTATTAAAATATTTGAACAGCAAAAATACATCGCAGACAAACGTACAATGATATGTAAATATCCCAAATAAGTGCGTCCAAATCTCAAATGAACTAAATCACCACTAACAGAGCACTTTCGGTTATATAGAAATGGTGATTAATACCAATTCTCTGCTAATTCTTAGGTGTACTATCAACCACAAAATAAAATGGAAGCAGGAAATGCACTCGCGGACAAATATATTATTCATGAAAATGAATAATATAAGTCGAAATGAATGAAGCACAAACTTCCCAC
>NC_043008.1:7874298-7916798 GCF_006345805.1 Octopus sinensis
ACAAAAGAAAAATCATTTATAGATAATTGTGTGCGGGGATTTGTGTGTGTATGTGTGTATGTGTGTGTGTGTGAGAGAGAGAGAGAGAGAGAGTGTGTGTGTGTGTATGTGCGAGTGAGTGTGTGTGTGTTTGTAGGTATTCACTCAATACGTATTTCCCTACAGAACATCTCTCCCAATAACGTACGTATTTCTACGCATTATTTCTTTCTCAAGCGTTTCGTATGTAATATTGTTAGCATATTTTATCTTAACACACACACACACACACACACACACACACACACACACACAAGCACACACATACACACATAGACACACACATACGCTGCCACATACACACATACTACAATCAAACTCAAAGAAAAATTCTGAAAAAAAATGAAGCTACGTTGCTGTTTCCGAATACGTAAGAATGAATATTCTGAGAACAGTCTCCCCCTCCTTCTCCTAGCATTGTATTTACGTACCATCGTCGGTGTCACATATGGCATATGCTTTCCCCACCCCCACCCTTCCAATTGTAAAGAAGGAAAATAATTTTCTCATATCTACTGACATGCGCAAAACTTGCACTTACACTCTATATTACTTACACTCAAAGTCGACTGATGCTCACCTTGCGGCAATTTATTCTGTACCACAAGAACGCATCAAAATTCCATGAACTAACACTCAAACAATCTGATCTGCGTTAATTTAACTGCATCCTCTTAGGACTTTCAACACAAGGTTCATGGCAAGATCATTACATCTCGAAATGCCTACAAGAGATCTATCATATTTTTGTATACATTTAGAACTTCAGTTGGGTTAAAGATTAACTTGCTCATGATTCATCGTATGTTATATGCAGTTGTATATGTCACATGTGCTGTGTCTCAAGTGTAACCAGTAAGAAGGAAAACTTGAATTAGTATCACTTTGCCGACAGCCTACCAATAAATGTGCAAAGTTCGTCAGTATTCAATTATTTTTTTGCCACAATTTGCAAAATAAATTAATTCATGGTTCTCCTATGCTCAAGTGCAACACATTTTTAAGTTTGACACAGCATTTGTCTTTGTTTTGAGGCTGAAGCTCATTAAAAACACTTTTCATATATATAATATATATATATATATATATATATATATATATATATATATACATACACGCACACATGCACACACACACACACACACACACACACACATATATATATATATATATATATGAACTAATGTATCGTGTACGGAGATTTTTTCCTCTGTCTCCCTTTCTGGATCTTTCCTTCTCCTATGTTTCCGACGAAGAGCTCCGCTCGAAACGTTTAACCCTCCTTCTTTCCTTCTTTCCTGAGCGTTCAATAATACTATATTTATTGCACGTCCTCGCGTTGTTGTGTTTTTTTTGTGCTTTCATGTTTGGATTAACTATGTGCGTCTGTATGTGTGTGTGTGTATATATATATATATATATATATATATATATGTATATATATGTATATATATCCTGATAGATGGCGACACTGAACGAAGTGCTGCTTTCAAACCATTTTAGCATAAGAGAGACAGTGTGTGTGTGTGTAACACGTAAAGCGTAGATTCTGACACGATAGATATCAATGCCCTGCATATTTAAACGGTCACTCACACACGTTTACACATGCATGTATATGTATGTGTGTGCGTGTGTATGTATGTATATATATATATACGTATATATACATATATATATTTATATGTATATGCATATATATGCGTTTGTTTGTATGTGTGTGCATATATGTATATCTTTAAATTCTTTCAATGCATCTGATTCACAGAATGTTTTTTTTAGCGACGGAATTAATTATCGGTTTTTTAATGAATCAACTGAGATTTTGTTCAATAGATATGAAGTTAATACTAGTGCTTCTTGCTTTCGAGTCGCTGCGGTTAACCGTTTTTCAATTTAGATATCAACGAACGCATTATATTTTGTTGTGCTTCCTCACTAATAACGTATTGACGTGAGCCATATTCTACTGGATTGGAAGCAATATAGTTTCTTAAAGTACAGTGTTTATACATATAAAATAAATTCCATGATGTATCTGCTCCAGTTTGATACGTAAGTGTAAAAAATATCTTGCTTTAAATTAAAAAGAGAAATTATATCGAGGAATTTACAATTTTTTTTTCTGGTGTATTTAAAACCTTCATCATCATCATTGTTCGACCGTGGTCGAGACTATGGTATTTACCGTGCCACGCCAGACCTCACGGTCCATCATAGCATTACGGAGGTCCTGTTGCTGGATACCTGTATCCCAGGAGATTACATCAGGGTAGGAGAGTGTGCGTCCTCTGGTATCGCGAGCAGATGGGTTCCAGAGGAGAAGAGTAGAAATTACCTCGTTTTCAGCTCTACAACAATGTCCAGCAAACTGGACTCTTCTACCTTAGTGTGTATCTAGAATATAAAATCTTTCGCGTAAAACAGAGTGTCATCATTGTAGTGGTCATCCGGAAAAAGGAGATAAATTCACTCAGTGGTTTGTGAACAGAAATAGAGGAAGGAACGTACATTTATGTGGTTTCGTTTGGAAGCTGGATATGTAAATATATAATAAGAACTCCATAGCATTCGAATCGCTATAGAACTAAAAATACTGACATTCAAGGTGCATTGGAATATCCTACTCGTTTGATAAGTGTTAAAGAACGAAATAATTGTAGGCTAATTGTTAAACTAATTGTTAAACTATAGAGATAGAAAAGATTTAAAAAATACATGAAGTTTGAAAAGCAGAAACACTTTCGTCTCCTTTATGTCAGGAACAAATGTCACTGAATACATGAAGCAGAGACCATAGCTTGTTTCTCTGTATATTCCGAAGAGAATAAAAATGGCTCGAAATCTAGTTTGCCCATTTTGTGGATACCTGACAAAAAGTTTAGCATTTCTTTACTGAATGGTTCATTGAATAAGTCTTCCCTTATTTTACTACCAGGAAATAATTTAATGCTCAAGGCATTTCTGATATCGGAAAATGTTTCTGATTATTTTCCTTATCTTAAATGAATCCAAACATGCATAAATGTTCAAAATGGTTTTCATTGCAAAAAAAAACACACACTTCAGTAACACACCATTTGTATTATGTTGATGTTTGCGAATTTGAAGGTAGTTGATTACAGCGTTTGATGATGAATATAATTTGATCAAAGGTTTCTGATAAAATTAATCCCTTGCGCAACCAATAAGCGATTATCGGTAACTGATAAAATTGTTGAACAATGCTCAAATTGCGTCGAATTTCTATGGGGAAAATTAGAGGTTCAGAAGACGGCAAAGCTTTTAAAAATTGATATCAATTTTAAAAGAAAATAAAAAAATATAACCAAACTACAACTACAAAATCAATGTTTTTATTGTTCCCTATTTATTGCTCATTCCATAACGGAAGTGTGTCTATATTTTATGAAATTGTATATAATTTTGATTAAAAAAAGTGTTTTTCAAGAGTAGTATGTGTATTTATGTACGCATAACAGTGTGTGTGTGTGTGTGTGTATGTGTGTGTGTATGTGTGTGTGTGTCTAAAAAAGAAGAGCAAATTCTAGCGTAATTTAAATACAATATTAGTCAATTATTAATTTGAAATTGTTTGGAACATTAAGTTTCGAAATCAATTTTTATATAGAACTAGCAGTATCGGCCGGCGTTGCTCGGGTTTGTAAGGGAAATAACTATAAAGCATTTTTAGAGAGTTATAGACAAAAAATAGCAAAAGAATGCATTAGAAATGGAAGAAAAAAATTATGGTAAATTTTTTTTAAATCGTTGACTCATCGTAGACATTTTTAGAGAGTTACTTCCCTTATATAATAGCGAAAAAAATGCATTAAAATGGAAAAAATGATGGTAATTTTTTTTTTAAATAGTAGACTCATCGTAGACGCGCGCTAATACCCAGAAGGGCTCGATATGAATCACGACTATAAGATACCCGGTTTTGGTTAAACTGTACCGCAAAATGTGGGAGTAGTTAGGAATCTAAATCGGAGGAGACAGACACACAACTTCACTTTTATATATAAAGATAAACTTTTGATTTATATGACATTTGATTTATATGCCACCGCTTCTTACATATCACACGAACATATCAAACAATGTTCACTGGTAATATATGTTAAATTATCCAGAGATGTTCACAAAGGAACCGAACCACGACGTAAGCAATAACAGCAGTTCGTACATAGAAATTCTGTTTACTGACGTTGGAATGCGATAAACGATAAACAGCATATGAACATCTGTGTGAAGACTCCCCGCAAAAAAGCTATCTCTTATGCCAGTTAATATATCAAAGAATGTAATTTGCTGGGTTTTGCTTGGTGATGCTGCACGAGAAATCTCTATGTGCAAGATGTTCGGCTGTTGTTTTACGTACGTAACACGTCATAAAGCGCTAGACTGCATTTGAAGGGATGTAAGGTAGTAGCATAACTGTTCATCAAAGCGGGCCACCAGTTAAGCCATCTTGGAAACTATCGCCTAAAAGTTTTCGAAGCCAGGTGTCATGCTTTTTAAAAAGGATAGTGTAGTTCGTTGCTGGGAAGCTCACCAGCAGTCACCTACGAAGTGGAGTTTATTGGAGTGAACGTTATGAAGAACAATATCTAATTTATAAGAAAAAGAAAATACTATCCAAGCAATAAGAAGAAAAAACAAAATATTTGGAATGCATAGTCACAATGCCAACATATACAGGCAACGTAATGCAAATAGGATACCTCAGCCGCAAGGATCATAAAATATGTTCAAATGATGAAATCGAGTAGGCATAGTATTCATGTGACCTTAGCCTGCATTGGATGCAATTTAGTTTGTGTGTAAGCTGACTCTGACCACTCTGTTGCTACTGCTCGTTACTGGGCAGATGAAGTCATTTTAGAGGCTCACAAAAGTGATGCGCCAATTCAGAATCACATTTTGATTGGCAGAGGTGACTATTCTGTTGCTTGTCGCATCCTCTCATCGAATGTCAGCATTTAGTAGGCGAAATGATTGCGACATTAATAATAAGCAAATACGCGAGATACTGCGACAAAACGAATATTTTCCATAGGTTTATTATATATTTCATATATTACATATGCACGAAATATATTCTTATAATGCACAACATTTCTCTAGAGATGTAATACATAAAGATTTACAGAATGGAAGATACAGCCACTCCAGTAGTTGAATGGTAAGAAGTTTGCTACCCAACCACATGCATCCGGGTTCAGTCCCACTGCGTGGCAACTTGATCAACTATCTCCTGCTCTAGCATTGGTGCGGACTAAAGCCTTGTGAGTGAATTTTGTATACGGAAACTTACAGAAACCCGTTGTACACACACACATGTGTGTGTATGCGTGTGTGTGTGCATATATGTGTGTATATAGTATCATTGATCATGCTCTCTTCTTGACAATGCTTTTCATGACGGCGACGGCAATGATGATGATGATGATTATATTTTTATTTGTGATAATTAAATAAATTTCAACAGTAATATGTACAACGATAATTATAAACTAAATTACAGCAGTAACGTTTACGGCGAAGATACAGATAAAAGTGAGGATAGGAATTACATCGTTATTACTAAGAAGAAAGCTGATAGCTAAGAGCGAACAGTTGCTTAAATAATGCTTATAATAATATGTATCCCGGCGCACCCACCGCTAACACCCGTATATGTTAATGATAATTCTGATGATAATAGCGATGAAAACGATGACCTGCATACCCATGACAATTATCCCCCCACATCAAAACTATAATATTAATGATTATTATGTTAGTATTTTGACGAAGATGACAATCATCAGCTATTTGATATGCCGCTTTGTTAATGTGGGGAAATCAAATGGCTTCCTTCTATAAGGAGTAAAATCTTATCTTCAAAAGCAAAAGCATTAACTTTAATTGCAGAGTGCACTAATTAAGTGAATTATTTCCTGAATTACTTGCCATCAATAGACGAAACAGTAATTAACTATTCCACTGATTAGATTGATTTTATTCTAGGTGTTTCCCTTTTGTAGAAATACAACAGAATTAAAATCCTGTTGAAGCCAGTATTAAATATTAGCGATCGACATCTTTGAAAGTTAGAGCTAACCGAATTGATGTAATCTAACATATTAAATATTTGATGTCTATTAGCACTGGCTAATATTTTCTTAGCCTACGTCACTGGGAGCAAATAAATATAACCTTATATCTGCATGTATGCTAGAGAGAGACGGAGAGAGAGATTGTATGAATGTGTATGTTTGTGTGTGTGCTCGTGTGAACCATGAACCCTACTTTACCTACACTAATGAAGGAAGGTAATCCATTTTCAGGATTTTGGAAGCAAAATGCTTACACTAATAATGATATTTGCAGAAATGATATCTTGGATTTATGAAGAATGAGTTGGATTTTTTTAGCTAAGTTTTTGAGAATTGTTCCGGTGAAATAAATGCACGAAATATCTGCAAAGTTGATAATATTTTGAGCATTTGTTTCTCTTGATAAGAAAATATACAGAATATGACTATGAACCCTTTTAAAACGGTGAAGGTAAATTTACGCACGCAATGTACATGCTTTAAATCGGTCGAAGCAATTATACGCCGCTTGATGAAAAACACGATGCCTGAGTTACCACCGCTCCATCAGCCGATAGGTCAATTACATGTTTCGTGTAAATATTCACCACCCGGTAGCCTGGTCCTGCCAGTCTGGCTCTGTCAACTTCGTCGCCGTGTCCTGTTTCGTCGAATTTACGGTTACCGCGTCCTACCACATCGGTTCCGTCAAATTCATCGGTTCCCTTAAATATACGCCGAACGTTGTCTCACACAAAGTGATCACCTCAATCAGCGCCATTTGCCGTTGCCGCGCGCAGGCAACCGAATGAATCCACATCGGAAAAGGGTTAAAGCGGTTGATGTAAATATACGCTGAACCGTAGTCGTGCGCTGACAGATGATCTCAGCCGAGATGATTACCGTCAATGCAACTTGGTTGATTCATATATAACAAAAAGACCGTTGTCATGGGGTTGAAAGAGTTTTTGTGTAGTAGAATATTAACATGTGGAGGCGCGTGGCTTAGTGGTTATGGTGTCAGCATCATGATCGTAATATTGTGGTTTCGATTCCTGGACCGGGCGATGCGCTATGTTCTTGAGCAAAACAATTCATTTCACGTTGCTCCAGTCCACTCAGCTGGCAAAAATGAGTAACGCTGCGATGGACTGGCGTCCCGTCCAATTGGGGCACACATACGCCATTGAAACCGGGGGAACCGTTCCCTTGAGCCTGGCTAGGCTTTAAAAGGGCGCATTTATTTTGAGAATGTTAGTATTATTATTTGAAGAGTTTTATTTGAATCTAAATTACTTAATACAAACCTGATCTTGTAACTCTTGATAACAATGAAATATCAACAAAATTTATAGGTTAGCACAAATTGCGTTTACGCTTTGTACTGAGCGACCATAATGCGTCTCCACAGCTATTCTAGAATAATATCAGGTTGGATTAATATTGGAAATTAAAATCTCATTTTTCATGTACCTGCAGCATTTACCAAGTACATTCGGCAGATATACTCCAATACTGACAATGGCATGAAGTAAGAAAAGTCCTCACTGACAGACGACTTATGATCTCAGATTGCTTTTAGTTTATCTTGTATCCGGCTTAAGTGGTGTTCGGTATGCATATGGCTACATTGATAAATACATTTATAAATACATATACGAGTAAGTAAATATATAGATGTGTGTGTGTGTGTGTGTGTGTGTGTATGCACACGTATATATATATATATATATATATATTTACATGTATATATGAACAAGCATTTGTGTATGTATGTGTGTCTGCGTGTGTGCATAATTATGAATCTAAAGATATAGATATTTACTTTTGTCCCTCAGCATCAACGTGAATATATGCCTGCTTTTGTGTGTGAGTGTGCGTGTGTGTGAGTTTCTGTGATCATGTATGTGTGCGTGTGTGTGAGTGTGCGCGCGCGTGTGTCTGAAAGTGTGTATGTGAGTGTAGAAAGACAAAATAAATGTAGATTATCTACAGGACATGGAACAAAAGCATAAAATATAGTATCACTGTTTGAATATTTTCAAGGAGACTCATCGGAATACAAAATGAAAAATAAGCGATTCTAAGAAACTGGAAAAGCGAGAACGGACACTATAGGAAAAAAAATGAAGGCACATCCCAGTGTGCAACGGGATCAAAACTGCAAGATACTACAATATATAGGAGACTGATAAAACGTGACATAGAGGAAGAAAGAAAAGTTACCGAAAGGATGAAAATAAAAGTCGTAAGGAAAGATTCATCGAGAGAAGGAGACAATTTAAATTGTTATGGTGAAGGTAATTCTTTGTTGCGGGAGAATAAAATGGAAACCAGTGCATTAGAAATGTAAGTTGAAATAAAATTTAGGTTGCATAGAAATTTGATTGTGGAGAAGAGGACAAAATGACAAAAAACAAACACTCGTCAGGAATAAAGTCCAGATTCATGAGATGTTCTGTGTATTTATTAAGGAAAATTATTTATATAGACCACGTTTGTGTTTGAATGAAGATATCAATGAGATCCGGTACATATAGAGTATAAAGTTGTATATATATATATATATATATATAGGCGCAGGAGTGGCTGTTTGGTAAGTAGCTTGCTAACCAACCACATGGTTCCGGGTTCAGTCCCACTGCGTGGCATCTTGGGCACGTGTCTTCTGCTATAGCCCCGGGCAGACCAATGCCTTGTGAGTGGATTTGGTAGACGGACACTGAAAGAAGCCTGTCGTATATATGTATATATGTATATATATATGTGTGAATATGTTTGTGTGTCTGTGTTTGTTCCCCTAGCATTGCTTGACAACCGATGCTGGTATGTTTACGTCCCCGTCACTTAGCGGTTCGGCAAAAGAGACCGATAGAATAAGTACTGGGCTTACAAAGAATAAGTCCCGGGGTCGATTTGCTCGACTAAAGGCGGTGCTCCAGCATGGCCGCAGTCAAATGACTGAAACAAGTAAAAAGAGAGAAAAAGAGAAAACAGTATATATATATATATAAATCCAAGCTACCAGGGAAAAATTCAATTTAGTATTAAATCAAATTTCACAGTATAACTATATAAAATATAATTAGAGATAAAACCACTAGACATAAACCAAAACATAAATAACAAATAATAAATATTTTTATAAAAATACATCTCAAAATGTATAAAAAATGAATGATCAATAAATGATATAAGTAAAAAACCTACGTACGTTTCATGGCTACAATTAAATGCAATTTATATGTTATATATATATATATACTCCCAGCCATGTAGGCTAAGAAAATATTAGCCAATGGTAAGAGGCACCAAATATTTAATATGTTAGATGGCCGTCTAATATTACATCAATTTGGTTAGCTCTTACTTTCATTGAGGAGGATCGGTAATATTTCATGCTATCTTCATCAGGATTTTAATTTTGTTGTATTTCTACCAAAGGGGAACACCTAAAATAAAATTAATCTAATCAGGGTATCGAAATTGCGATAACTGATACGGAGTAATTTTGTTCTGTGAAAAAAAGTCAAGTTTGATGGCAAGGCGTGGAATCATGCAATCATCTAATATCGCAAATGAAAAATGATGGATTTACGTGCAAACACATCCTACAAGAGAGTGACAGTAACTTCAATCGTGCAAATGATCCAGTGGTAACGATGAGAAAGGAAAAATAAAATATAACCTTTGAAGCGATGGGAGCAAAAATAGAAGGGTTTGGCAATAAAAAAGAGCGGAAGAGAAATATTGAGAGAGCGATGCAAGAGAGAAAATACCGTAAGTGGCAACGACAAAGTAGGGAAGAATAAAAGAAATGAGATAGAGGGGAGGGGAGCATTCCAATTTTTTAATCATGCTCATTAATGTAGGTACACTTACAGTTTTAATGTACTGTTTCTTTTTACCTTCACATTAATTATTTCTCTCTCGTTCCCTCTCTCTCTCTCTCTCTCTCTCTCTCAGTGACCAATCTATCCTTTTCTCTTCTCTATAAATTTTGCAATTTTATATCACTCATTTCCCCCCACCCCCAGTATCTACAGAGTGTTTTATAACGAAGCTACCTCTTCCCCCTCATTTATTTTCTCCGTCGAGCAGCATAAATCGTTTATTTCCTTTGTCAGCTCGTTCCAACCATTCCTCCAATTCCAGTTTACAGTCGTCAGATGTTTTGAAAACTCTGTACTTATTGAATACCCTCACCATTTCCTACTCCTTCACCCTCACCACATTT
The DNA here is from genome assembly GCF_006345805.1 of Octopus sinensis. Classification (NCBI taxonomy): domain Eukaryota; kingdom Metazoa; phylum Mollusca; class Cephalopoda; order Octopoda; family Octopodidae; genus Octopus; species Octopus sinensis. The sequence goes on from NC_043008.1 coordinate 7,884,658, forward strand.
CATTTTTAACTACACTTATCTTCAGCCATCACTTTTTATGTACCCCCAAAGTATCAGGCTCCTACCCACAAACTTCACTGCTTTCGTCCTGTGACGTGGGTCATTTCGCTTTCTAATACATGAGAATTTGTCAGAAGGCCTCCAGGGAACAGTTGTGGGAGCTCAGCCACAGAATTCATGACTCAAAGTAGTATATGTTTTGAATAGGACTTGATTGGTAGAAGATAGTCACATGACTCACATCAGAAACTTTCGTAGATTCCCCGCTACGTCCACGTGTTAGCATCAAGTGACAACGTTTGGCGTGATAAGTTAAGGCTGACACGGTTAATTGAACATGTCTAGTGACGGTACCAAACAATCAATGTTCTCAATGTTTTCTGTCAAGTGTTTCTAGAGAATGAACACGTGATTAAGTTTAGAAACTTTTGAACGTTTCCCGCTACTTCTGTGCGTTAGTGTCACATGACAGTATATTTTGCACCTAAAAAACATTTAATTACAGTAATAAAATAATAATTTAACTTTTCTCATGTGTATTTTCAACTTCTATTCCCCTATATTTCTACCCGTGTGGAATAAAATAACTTTGTTTTATGCATGCACGTGTGTGTGTGTGTGTGTGTGTGTGTGTGTGTGTGTGTACATACAGTAATCAACACATACCACTTACATTACTAATGCACAGCTGCACATGTGCACACAAATAGGACACACGATCACCTGAAAATATTAAATTCGCCCACATATATAGGTAAACGCTGACATATGTGACGGAAAGACAAATTTAACACATACAGCTTCTAACATTGTCACAAACACACATACCCATACATATATACACACACACATTAAAAAGTTACCGACTTATCTTCATCGTTCACACAAATACATTCAAATATGCAAGCTAACATTCCTGACGTCATATACACACATACACACACACATCATTTCACACATATACATATCACACACTCCACCATTTCTCTCCTCCCTCCCACTAGTCTCACCGTATCGTAAAAATGCATTATCAGTTAATCCCTCCAGTCTCTTTCCATAAACACCCATGCAATAGATTTCTATATAGCACTATTGGTATTAACTGTCTCGCAATCATGTTTATATATTCTCTTTGTCTCTAGTCTGTTTGTCTCTGTGTCTGTCTCTTTGTGTCTGTCTCTCTCTCTGTTTCTGTCTGTCTATCTCTGTCTCAGTCTGTCTCACTCTATCTCTGTGAGCACAAACACATAAGAGCATATTGTGAATTGGACACTTGCCCAGTATTCCAGCCACACACGCCAAATAGAAAGCACAATGCATTCACATTCAGAAGCTGCGATCAGACAACCACACACACGCACACACATACAAACAATTGTGTATTCTTTCACAAATGATGTATTTAATCTAAGAATAAAACGTAACACATATTGTCCGCGTTGTTCTCATAAAACCGTTCACATATTACTCTTTTATTTTTTAGATATTTTCAGTAATTTGACTGCGGCCATGTTGGAGCACCGCCTTTTAGTCAAAGAAATCAACCCCAGGACTCATTCTTTGTAAGCTTGGTACTTATTCTATCGGCCTCTTATGCCGAACTTGTAAGTTACGGGGACATGAATACATCAAACATATGTTGTTAAGCGACGGTAGGGGGACAAACACAGACACAAATACACACACACATACACATACATGCACACGCACATACGACGGGCCTCTTTCAGCTTCCGTCTACTAAATCCACTCACAAGGCTTTGGTCGGCCCCGGGCTATAGTAGAGTACACTTGCCCTAGGTGCCACGAAGTGGGACTGAACCAGAACTATGTGGTTGGGACGCAAGCTTTTTACCACACGACCACTCCTACGCCTATAAAAATCGGAAAGGAAGTTTTTGTAGGGACAACAGGGCACCGAGTCTGCAGTTATTTTTGTTGATTGACCTCATACAACGAATGGTTGTACATTTCGTTCCTCATATGCATGTACAAGTTTATTCATCATCATTTTCTTTATTGTATTCAATTCTAGAAAACGTGAAACATATCGTTGCCTGCGACATTTGGCCAATCCTCGATGCATATATGAATATATGTTTGTATGTTCAGTGGGAAATAGCCCGTTAGTTTGAAATATGGGCAATTAATATATATCCATACGTTAATAGTTTCAAAAGTGGAAATTTTGTCGAAGGGATGAATCGATAAACTGGAACGCCGCATTTGACTTGTACTTTAATTGATCATCCCTAAATAGATTAAGGGGTATTTTGATCCGCGTCGGATTGGATGACAACACGTAAGCGGCCAGAAGTCATATTGTAAATCATATTTCTGGATTGTTTAAAGTTGCTGCCAACCCACCACAATTTAATAACACAATGATAACAGATGTCACTATTAAGATCTCTCAGCGAGAAGAAATTTCTCGGTTTCCTATTATCAATATTTATTTTATCACGCAAACTGTGTTGTAGTACAGTCGTCAAACTTAAGAGTTAAATGTCACATACATTAATCTGAATTTGTCCAGTTGACTACAATTGTTGCTATGCACACATGCACGCACACACACACACACACACAATTGCGTATATAAACAGTCGTTATGATAGCTTTATAAAAATAACATAAAATTCATTGGAGTAGTTGTGAAGACATATACCGTGTCTTATTTATTGCCCACAAGGGATTAAATGTAGAAGGGACAAACAAGGACAGAGAAAGGGATTAAGTCGATTACATCGACCCCAGTGCCTAATTGGTACTTAATTTATTGACTCCGAAAGGATGAAAAGCAAAGTCGACTTCGGCGGAATTTGAACTCAGAACGTAAAGACAAGACCTAATACTGCTAAGCATTTCGCCCGGCGTGCTAACGCTTCTGCCAGACATATAAAGTAAACACTTGCCTGCTGAGGATGCTTCTGTAATCCATCTCCGATTTCAAGAACCAATATCTCATCACCCTTGCGACGCAGCACTGTAGGTGCCACCGATCCTTTTAGAACTGTCACTGCCCACCCATCAATACGTGACACGAAACGCTACTCCCCCACTACGAAATGAGCTTTGTTGAATAAAATGATGGGCGGGATATCTCTACTTACCTCATTGCTCGTTTGAGTTGCACCGATCGTTCCTTTTCTTCAGCCAACTTTTCATGAAAGAGATAAATGGCTAAATGCATGAAATGCATGAAATAATAAAGTATAATGACAGAGAAAATACTGATCATAAGTAATACAATTGAACTCTGACTGGAATCATCCATGGTTGAGGTGATTTACAGCGATGTTGCTTCTAATTTAACTGAACAATGATAAGTCATTCCGGACATGAATATACAATTGTTCTCATGTTAGTTCTGATGTTATCCGTCTCATTTGAATGTACTTGTCTATCTATATCTATATCTATCTATCTATCTATCTATCTATCTATCTATCTATCTATCTATCTATCTATCTATCTATCTATCTATCTATCTATCTATCTATCTATCTATCTATCTATCTATCTATCTATCTATCTATCTATCTATCTATCTATATCTATCTATCTATCTATCTAACTATCTATATCTATCTATATATCTATCTATCTATCTATCTATATCTATCTATCTATCTATCTATCTATCTATCTATCTATCTATCTATCTATCTATCTATCTATCTATCTATATAACAGTCTATCTATCTCGCTAGCTCTCTATCTATTTATCTATTTTCTATCTATTTATCTATCTATTTGTTTGTGAGTCTGTCTGTCTATCAGGCTATATAAACTTTCTCTCTTTGTCTCTTTATCTAGTTCTCTCTCTCTCCGCACAAACACACATCTCTTAAATATATATTTTAGGAAATAGATTAATCCGCCGTGGCCAGAAAACATTGCAAAAATATACTGGAATATTAGTGTGGCCTTGGATGTCAACTGAAATTGTGGTTTCAAAATAACTGGTAGTTGTTGCATTTGGCTCATCATCCAAAATTCTACCTAAAATACTGAAATTGATTGGAATCGAGAATGACACTGTCGACTTCTGCAAAGGTACTCTCCTATATTTTACAAGTAGGGTAAGGAATATTCTTTAGAAATGCAGAGACTTTTTGTCACCAAACCTCAACATAACAACCCTACTAATGAAATTAGCTCGTACTAGCTTCATAACACATAAATACGTACATAAATGCAACTGCATCGCAACCTACAGCTTCGATATCCAGATTACAAATTCACTTATAATAATTGGTGCACTTGGTTTTGTGTGTAAATGCTGAAGTGACAATCTGGATAAGCCAGGATTTTCATAGGAAATAACAAAAAACAACTATCTTACTGTCATATTACAAATGCAATCTCTAAGTAAAAGAGTGAAAGTTTTTTTTTCAATGTGACATTCTTTTTATGCCTACATAGCAACGATGTAACTTTGTATCGTTGTTAGAAACCAGCTCCTTATTCAAAGAACGAATTTGTATAATTAAACACACACGCACACACACACAAACGCCCCCCCCCCATATATATATATATATATATATATATATATATATATATATATATATATACGTGATGGCTGACTGTTCCCTGCAGAGTTTAATTTTTTCTAGTCAAACTCACCGAAATTCATACTCAGAAAATATTTGATATTTTTCTTTCAAGCTTAAATTGCTGCCCTTTTTGGCTACCATTTATCAATTAAATTTGGGTAATTAAAAACATTTCCAAAAATGAATATAAACTCTATGCAACTGAAATATACTCCCAATTCTGAAAATAAGTGGAAAAAGCCAAACACACCGAAATTCATACTCACAAAATGAAGAATAACGGTTCCCTCTGAAAGATGTTTTGTTCTTAGTTTGAACATATTCTCCGCTATAAATATTTAGTGAAATATATTAAACATTGTTAATATGAGACAACAGAGTGCTTCCCACTCGCACATAATGAATAATAGCATTTATTACTATCGTTTAAAGTGAGCATCTATGTTTATTTTTGTTACTCAAGCCACCATTATATAATTCTTTATGCATGAATTAAGTTTTTTGTTCTTCGCTAAAAATGTTTTTATTTTAAATTGAGTTTTCTTTAAACAACCTCTTAACATTTCCCTCCATTCTCCTACGTCTAAAAAATAGCATTCGTTATATTAATAAGAATTTCAATAATAACAATAACTACAACAACGATATAACAAAATACAATGATCTCTACGACCTTGGCATTTTTCTTGTTTGACAAGTTAATGTCATGCACTAGTTATTGCCATGATTTCCTGCACTAAAACATCCATTATTTTCTGACATTTGAAACGATTATAATCTTCACAGTATTTTTCATCTTCATCTCTATCCTGTCTTTCTTTCCGTTGATCTCTTCCACATTATTTTTAGCATTTATTCATTTAATACGCACTTTCCTCATTTCAAAATATTTCATATGATTCCTCAATATTGACGACGTCTGTTTTCCGCCACCTCTCTTTCATTTAAACAGCCATGTGCTAAAGGCGTAGTTCTTTATTGCAAGATGTGGTAGTTTCCTCTACAATTATCATAGAATCTCATTCACTTTTTGTCACTCTCAGTTCCAGGATTTCATCTGTTTGTCAATATATTAAACGCAGTGCTACTTTTTACCTCAGGATCGTGAAAGTTCCATTCCTTGTCACCCAATAGAAGTAAAAAGATACTGTTTCTTCAGATTGTACATCATTAAAATCAAATCTATTTTCTTTAAACAAAACATAACTGCTTCTGAAAATATTTCATGTCAGCGTAAAGTTTAAAATGCAGCAAATAATTTCCAAGTCATAGATAGCTTTTTGTGAAACGCTTAAGTAATTAAAATTCAATTTCAGAAATAAATTAGAGATCCTAATTTATCATCGAATGTACACTGTGAGATACGATAGAAGAATATATCAGACATTGCACAATGCACGATATGATATCAGTAGCAAAACGTGTAGAATATATTGTTTCCTCGGTCATACGAACCGAGTAACTCATTAACCGTAATTGATTTACAAAAACACTGTTAAATGTTATCTTCACATGCACATATTGATGTACAAGTATGTACAGGTCTTTTAGCATATATGTACATCCACATATCTATAAACAGTTGCATATATGCCGATACATACACAGACACACAGACACACAGACACACACGCACACAGACATATACAGCGGGAGATGTTTATAAAAGCTTATCTATATATGTGAATAAGCATTTTGTAACAATATATTACGTAGCAGCGCTATTAGGTTATATTATTTGTATTGCTTTTATTTCTATGTTTGAAACGTGGTTTAAATAAAGGGCATATTTAAGTATTACATTTTTCATTATATTACCATACAGCGTGTAATTATTTTATATACTGCAACGGACGAGAATCAGTTTGATCTTATACTATTCATAATATACTATTCTTGTCAGTAATAATAATAATAATAATAATAATAATAATAATAATAATAATAATAATAATAATAATAATAATAATAATAATAATATACCTAGCTCAGATGCTAGGAAACCCCAACATGGCAGAAATTCAAAAGATAGTGCTCATGGGTAATGCCCATATCCTACGCAAAATACTTTCTATGTCATCTCTAGTTTAAAACAAGCATAATTTTCTTATGGTTTCTGAAACATTCTCTAGAACAACACTATGAACAAAACCAATATATGGCACCCTAGGCATAACACCAACATGAACTTCTAATTTGTTGTCTCTTGAGGTGTCTGGGTCAGACTTGGAGACAACTTGTGCAAATGTAAAGCAAAAGTCAAACATAAATAATATAATAATAATAATAATAATAATAATAATAATAATATAATAATAATAATAATAATAATAATAATATGATGATGATGATGATGATAATAATATAATAATATAATAATAATAATAATATAATAATATAATAATAATAATAATAATAATATATAATAATAATAATAATAATAATAATAATAATAATAATAATAATATACTAGCTCAGATGCTAGGAAACCCCAACATGGCAGAAATTCAAAGATAGTGCTCATGGGTAATGCCCATATCCTACGCAAAATACTTTCTATGTCATCTCTAGTTTAAAACAAGCATAATTTTCTTATGGTTTCTGAAACATTCTCTAGAACAACACTATGAACAAAACCAAATATATGGCACCCTAGGCATAACACCAACATGAACTTCTAATTTGTTGTCTCTTGAGGTGTCTGGGTCAGACTTGGAGACAACTTGTGCAAATGTAAAGCAAAAGTCAAACATAAAATAATAATAATAATAATAATAATAATAATAAAATAATAATAATAATAATAATAATAATAATAATAATAATAATAATAATGATGATGATGATGATGATGATGATGATAATAATACTAATAATAATAATAATAATAATAATAATAATAATAATAATAATAATAATAACAACAACAACAAAATAGTATGTTGATATGTGGTATAAGTGCCACCCAGAGTCTATAACTGGAGGATAAAACGTAGCGATTCTTTGTTATATTCTAGCACATAGAGACAGTACTATCAAAGCTAATAAACCGGATATTCTTGTGGAAGAATTTGAGAAGCTTAGAAAATATAAAGAAATGCTCCTTGATTTCGATAAAAAGAAGGCACCTGAAGGCGGTTACCACAGCAGATATTTTAGGAGTACTTAGAATGTTCGAGAAAGGAACTGAAAATTATTTGGGATTGATTATTGGGGATCGATCCTTGCAAGAAGTGCAAAATATAGTCTCAACTGGTACGTGACGCATATTGATATGAGTAATTTCGCTGTAAGAACGGTTACCTCCCATGCAATTTTTTTTGTCACAGAGATTCATTTAATTTTGTAAATGAATAAAACTGCTATATTTATTGTAGTGGCCTATCAATGTATAGAAGGATTTAATTTGCTTAAGATGTCGGGAAGGCACTCAGCAGGAAATAGTAACAAACGGAAAAACTAAATAATGATGATAATAATAATAATAATAATAATAATAATAATAATAATAATAATAATAATAATAATAATAATAATAATAATAATAAGAAGAAGAAGAAGAGAAGAAGAAGAAGAAGAAGAAAAAGAAGAAGAAGAAAATGTAAAGACCTACTCATTGAAATTGAGAAAATGTGGCATCTCAAGGCGGTTACAATACCAGTGATCGTAGGAGCACTAGGAATGATCAAGAAGGGAACCGAAAATTATATGAGAATGATCCCTGGCTTACCATCCCTGAAAGAAGTGCAAAAGATTGTCTTAACTGGTACATCACACGTATTGAGAAGAGCATTGTCGATGTGAGATCTGTTGCTGCTCCTGTAATTTAATTTAACTTTAAAAAAAAAAAAAAAAATGAACGAACTACTGAGTTTGGTTTAATGGCCTACCAATGTATACTATGAGTTTCTTCGCCCTAGGAGTCGGGAAGACACTCGGCAAGAAATGGAAGCAAATTTGAAAGAAGAAAAAAAAGTAATAATAATAATAATAATAATAATAATAATAATGAAAATAATAACAATAATAATAACAATAATAATAATAACAACAACAAAATAATATGTTGACATGTGGTATAAGTGCCACCCAGAGTCTATAACTGGAGAATAAAACGTAACGATTCTTTGTGACTTTCTAGCACATAGAGACAAAACCATCAAAGCTAATAAACCGGATATTCTTGTGAAAGACCAAACCAAAGAAGTATATTTATTGATCGACATGAGTATTTCTTGTGATCAAAATAACATGGAAAAAGAATTTGAGAAGCTTAGAAAATATAAGGAAATGCTCCTTGATTTCCATAAAAACAAGGCACCTGAAGGCGGTTACCACAGCAGATATTGTAGGAGTACTTAGAATAACAATAATAATAATAATGTCTTCACAGGCACGACAAAGTTGGGATCTATAAACACTGGAAGCTATGCCAACATTATGGAATAACAACAGAGAAATATGGTATAGGAACACGCCAGAAAAGATCACAGAAAATGAGAACGCCACCATACAATGGGATATTTCAATACACGCAGATAGAGAAATTGAGACCAGTAGGACGGATATAGTTCTCAGATATCATCAAGAAAAAAAATGTTTTCTAATCGACGTAAAAGACAACAATGTTTCTCTAAAATAAATTAAGAAACTTTGAAAATGCAAAGACCTAGAAATAGAAGTAACTCGAATGTGGAGTCTAAAAACAGAAACAATTCCTCTCATAATAGGCGCATTAGTTATGATAAAAAATTTCATACAAGTCCATAAAAAACACACCAGGACTAACAAGTATATATAACATACGGAAAATGGCATTACTATGCACCGTACACATCCTACGTAAAACACTTTCGATTCTTTAACAAAACGAGCATCATAACAAACTACAGCTCATACCCAAGGCACACAGAGAAAAGACATAACAAACTAGGAAGTGTAATCCACTGGGAATCAAGTAGAAAGCTAGGATTTGACTATACAGATAAATGGTATAAACATGAACGGCGTATAGTATAAGAAAATAAGAAATACAAGATGCTGTGAGACTTTAACGTTCAGACTAAAAGAGTAATAGAAGTTAGAAAACCTGATTTAGTAATAGTACATAAAAATAATAGAAAATGCCATATAATTGACTTTACAGCCCCAAATAAAGAATATGGGAGGTATAGGAAAAATAGGACCAGTACCTAGCCGTTGAATTACAGAGACTATAGAAAGTACGGATAAGATGTATCCCAGCAGTCATAGGTGCATTCAGAACTATCCATAAAGATTCGACCAGTTGGATAGAAGAAATAGGCATAAAACCCAGTTTAGTACAGTTCCAGAAAAAACTGTGTTATTAGGGGGCAGCTAGGATACTTAGGAGGGCTCCTAGCATATGAGGTTACTTGCTGTAGCCCGATGTTGGGATTTTTTTTCTTTCCAACGTCTAATATGTTGTGGGCGTGTGAGTAATAATAATGACGATGGTGTTGATGATGATGATGATGTTGGTGATGATGATGATGATGATGACAAGGAGGAGGAGTAGGAGGAGTTGGTGGACGAGGAGGATAACTAAATTCATACTGTAAATAAGACATATAAGTGGAACCGTAGACACAGGTAATGATAGTGGTGCATAGTGAAGATATTTCTAGAGTAGGAAAGTGTGAAACTGGGTCAATCTCCATAATAAGCTAATGTATGGAAGCTCTTAATTGAAGTGTTGCCTTGTAAATGAAAAATCGATGTCTATAATGTTTACCTAGAGAAGAATCCTGTTAATGCATAACGAAATATACATATACATATTCATATATATATAATATATACATATATATATATACATATATATATATATATATATATATATATATATATACGTACATATATATGTGTGTGTGTCAGTACGAGTTATATGTATATTATATACATATACATACATAGGTATGTATGTATGTATTATATATATATATATATATATATATGTATATATATATATGTATATATATATATATATATATATATATATATATATATATATATACCGTGCTTGTCTCTATGAGAGATTTAGAAATTTAGTATGTCTGATATATAAATATATATATATATATATATGAAGAATATACATGTATGCACATATACATACGTATATGTATATATTTACATATATACGTATATACATATGCGTAGGTGGGCACATGGCGTCACAAAATGTCAAGATCATAAAATGCGAAATATGAATACATGGAATATGAACTGTTTTGCGAACATATATTTTTATATTCCTTGATTTATTTTTATTGTTGCTTAATATGTTTTGCTAAAATTGCTATTACTTTTCAGGCATCATCAGAAAAAGGTAATTAAAATTCAATTCATTAAAATGACAGATCTATCAGACTTTCAAAGATGTCGAATTGTTGGTGTTCGTATGACAGCCACTAACGTAATGAAAACAGCCGAAATGTTTGGTGTATCAAGAAGATCTGTCTGGAAAATAATGACAGCCTTTGAGAAAGAGGGGAAAAACCTCCTCGTCGAAATAAAACTCCGGAAGAAAGCCAACATTTTTCAGATAACGACCGTCGGATTTTTACGTGAAGTGTTAGAAACGATCACAAAAGTACAGCTCCCAAAATTACTACAGAGCTTAATAACCACCTCAATAACCCAGTATCCACAAAAACTGTTTGCCGGGAGCTGCACAAACCCGGATTTCACGAGAGGGCTGCAAACAGAAAACCACTACTTTCAAAAACAAACGTTGCAAAGCGTTTAGTGTGGAGTAAAAGCCTGCATAATTGGTCCCAAGAGCAGTGGAAGAATGTTCTTTTCTCTGACGAGTCACACTTTACCTTACTTCCGACTACTGGTCGAGTATACGTCTGGAGACACCCAAAAGAAGCATTTGACCCAGATTGCCTTCTTCCAAATATCAACAATTCTCAACAATCAGTCTTGTTCTACTGCAATGCTTTGGGGGATCCAGATTTCTCAAAGCCATGATTGGAACTCCTTTCTTCAATATCAGCTTGTGAGAAGGCATTCCGGGATAATCCAAAGAGTTAAGAAACTCAGTAGTTATTATTATAGAATACATAAACGTACACACACACACACACACACACACACACACACACCACACACACACACACACACACACACATGCACATGCACACACCCACACATATATATATACACACAAATTTCCACGAATCGCAAGGATGCCGAAAAGCATCAACCCGCTAGACATACGAGCTAAAGTCTTAATTAAACCACCATAAAGACTTACGGTGGTTTCGTAAATCTAGCGGGTTGATGCTTTTCGGCATCCTTACGCTTCGTGATAATTTTATTATATGTTATTTACCTACAAACAACTATGTTACTACTGTTGATGTCATCAATATAAAATTTTGTCTGCAGATTATATTAACAGTAGTGACATCTTATTTCAAATCTTAGTGCTTGAAAGTTTCGTTTATATATATATATATACATATAGGGAGAATTCGGAAAAATACAAAAGACGATGAGAGGCGGTGTTGACAACAAACAGATGTATTAGTGTAACACTCTGGAAGTAAAAATGTCTTAAACATTTCTAGCCTACGCTCTTCCACAGAAAGAAATAAGGAGAGAAAATTAAGAATGCGCAATGGCTAGCGAGCTATCATATGTATATATATATATATATATATATATATATATATATATTATATATATATATATATATATATATATATATATAGAGAGAGAGAGAGAGAGAGAGAGAGTTTAGTTCAATTTAAATTCTTCAAAGCGTCGCCTCAGCGTAGTCATATTCTGATGACCGAAAAACTTAGAAGAACCACTAAATTCCTTAGAAAAATATTAGGCTAAGGGAAGTAACTCTTGTTTCACTATCTCAGTAATACTATGGCACCTGAAGCCTCTCGTGATCGCTTTACCTGCTAGAAATAGCAACCCAAATGTTTCTAAATTAGATCCTAACGTTGGCTGTTTAAGAACCAAATGAAAGATAGATTTTTAATCTCAGGATCATCCTCATTCGAAAAGGGTATAATACGTCTATGTAGAGCAAACGTTGACTGAGATAAAGGGGTGTGATTGACAGAATTGCACTTTTATTTATATTGATATATCTTTAATGTGTTCCTCTGTTTTCTGTCTTAGTTGGAACTGGGTTCATCTGTTTCTCCCTCTCAAACCCGAGTCACTCTATAACCTCTTTCTCTGTCACTCCGTCTGTCTTTCTCTTCCCCCCTCCTCCTCTCTCACTGTGTTGGCATTAATTTCAGTTAAGTATATATAAATTAATTCTAGCCGTCAAGAGATGCTCAGCATTATTTTTTCGCGTAAATCTGGTGAGCTAGGAATTAATCTGTACATCAGAGAGAACGCTTGGCCGCATTTCATCCGCCATCATATCTGAAGTTCAAGTTGCGCCCAAGCACTGGGTTTAGTGTAATCGAATTGTCACCCCCTCCAATGTTGCTAGCCTTGTGCAAAAATTTGAAATCACCGTTTCTTCACGTAAAAACAGTGCTTTATATTCCCAAACCCTACATTCTCACAAAACACTGGCATTTGATCCGCAAGAATAATTGTAATGGATTACTTTCAAAGATTACAAAATACTTTCTCATAATTAAATTGCTACATTAAGAGTGTTATACACGAACCAAAACATTTTCCACCTGGAAAAGTATACAATGGACTTTTCATCCTAATTGCCATTCCTTCTTTTCTCTACATAATATTTTAATTATATTCAGTTTCTAAGTATATATTACTTTCTAGGCAGACTTAAAGACATTTTGTATTTTTTTTATCTTCTTACAATCGCCTATTCAATGAAAGAGTTTGGATTTCTCTTATCGGATTTCACAATTTTAGGCTTATTAATGTTTATCTTTAAATCCCAAAGCATGATTATTTCAACTAAGATTATATAAAATGCTTTGTATATATTATTAAACAATTATACTCATATACTCATGTATAAATGTTTGATATGTTTTAAAATTTCCAAGTATAAAAACTAGGAAGAGTAAGCCTCTACTGATGGTGGGTCTATACATTAAGTAGATTTAAATTCCTTCGCCATATTACAAATAATAGCGAAACACACATGTTTTAGCTAAGCAGTTTATTGAAGCATAGGGATACAAGGACATGTCTGTGTGTATGATGTATATATGTATGTGTGTATGTTTGTCTTCATATTTGTCTGCATGTGTGTGCGATGGTGTGTGAATACATGCATGTGTGTATGACCTAACGATTAAGAAATTCGCTATGAAATAACAAGCTACGGGATCGACCCCAATGCATGGCACCTTGGGCAACATTTCATCTCTATCACCTCGGACCGACACGTCTGTGATTGCTTACGATTATGTGTATGCATGTATGTGTGTGCATGTATGTACGAATATGTGTATGTGCGTTTGTGTGTGTGTGGGTGAATGTGTATGGCTCTGTGCATACTTGCATGTGAACGTGCGTATTTTTATTTATATGTTACCACGAAGAACTTTTTCATGTCTACATGTGCTTCTATATTTTCAGATAGGTAATCGGAAAGCTACTTAAAAAATAACATATACGCATGAATAGCGATACAAGTATTACAAGTAAGCATTTATTATTATTTTTTATTTATTTATCAATTTTGCATTTATTACGTTTCGTAAATTGCAACACTACAGAGAAAACTTATATGAGAAAAGACTTCAAGATAAATTTCCAGACATGTTCTTAACTATGCACAAAATATGTGAACAAACTCTTTTTAATTTCTAATTTCTTCTTATTGATAAATTCTTTCTGATTTCATAAGTTTTTGATACGAATTTTTAGTAATTCGTGAGATGGACACATTAAAACCACTAATATTTCATAGAAGTCACTTAATGTAACAAATATATTACAAAAATTCTTTAAACATACTTTCATGTTCTTTCTACCTTTACTTTTTAACATTAACCTTTGATCTGTATGGATTCGTAACACTTATTTATCTGTCTATCTATCTATCTATCTATATATATATATCTATCTATCTATCTTTCTATCTATCTATCTATCTATCTATCTATCTATCTATCTATCTATCTATCTATCTATCTATCTATCTATCTATCTATCTATCTATCTATCTATCTATCTATCTATCTATCTATCTATCTATCTATCTATCTATCTATCTATCTATCTGTCTGTCTGTCTATCCTCTATCTATCTATCTATCTATCTATCTATCTATCTATCTATCTATCTATCTATCTATCTATCTATCTATCTATCTATCTATCTAATTATCTATCTATCTGTCTATCTATCCATCTATCTATCGATCCATGTATCTATCTGTCTGTTTATCTATCTATTTGTCTATATGTCTATCTATCTATGTGCCTATCAATCTATCACTCTCTATCTCTCTCTCTTTTTCTCTCTCTCTCTCTGTAAATATATATATATGTGTGTGTGTGTGTGTGTGTGTGTGTGTGTGTGTGTGTGATTGTTTCCCACCACCGCTTGAAAACCGGCGTCGGTGTTTTCATGTCCCTGTAACTTCTGCAAAAGTAATCAACTGAATAGGTGCCAAATAAATATATTCCATAATGTCTTTCGACTATAATTCCTAAAATTCTTGAAAGCAGAGCTCTAGCGTGGCCACTGTCTGATGACTGAAACAACTAAAATAATAAAATAATATATATGTATATATACTTACGCACATAATTTTATGTGTATTCGTGTATGTGTAACAAAAGAAAACAAGTGATTCGTCATAAAATATTTAGTAACAACATTTTACGTACGTTTCATTAACAACATCTAGTATTGGATATTTAATGCAAAACGCATAATCAAAATTCATTGTGAAGTCTTTAGAGATATATATCCTTTATACTTCTACTTCTAGCTGAAGGATCCATCATAGTGATAGCACGTGAGTGGTAAGATGAAAACCAGTATAAAAGACATATCATGGAGGGAAAGAAAAAGAAGACAATTCTTCTAAAAAGGTAAAAAAAAAATGAAATGAGTTGACAAATGTCTGAATATATTATATACACATTCATGAACCCTATAGTGTCTAACTTATTGTAAGAACTAATAGGAAAATACAAAAATTGCCATGCATTTCATAATGTATACAAACACACACTTAATCAGATATACATATATTTGCATGTATGTATAAGCTCACTTTCACACCATAGTCTCACACACGCACATCCCTGTATGTTTGCAAATATAACTAATAGACATGTATATATATTTTTTGTGTATATTCCTCTATGATGTGTATTTTTCTGCCTGCGTTCGCTTGTCCTTTACATTTTGTATATGTTTATGTATGTCTTTATGCGTGTATGTGCTTTGTGTGTGTGTGTGTTAAGTGTGTAAATGTGTATACTTATGCATATGAGCTCCTGTGCGTGAATTTGAATGCACAAAAGTCGGTCCATATAATCAAATTGCTTGGCGATATTGTATTCGTCTTAGACCCACTTAATTTCTTACCCGGGCAGAATATACTTTGCAATGATATAACTATTATCAAAAAAAAAAAATAAACATAAAAATAAGAAACAACAACACAAATATTTTCATATTCAGCTTCATAATGTAAAAATTATCTGCATGCATTCTACTCATAATCAGTGTATATTATTAATATGTATAAAACTAGAAAGCCTTATTTCTATCCGAAATATTCAAAAACAAACTCCATCCATGTATCGGAAAGAATAGATTGCCGTCTTTATGAAAGAGTGGATGTAATTGAAAACTCATTTGATGCATCGCTGAAGACCTCCGTTATTTCCATTTTTTATTCTATGTTTCTTGTCTAACTTTGCTGACAAAGGCTATGATTAATATATTGTATATATTCTGCATGAAGACATTAATTGAACCTTTCATTTCTTTATTTATTTCTTGATAATTTTCCAGAAATAATTATTTGACCCACTTAACAGACTGTATGAAAATATTCGGAGTGATTTATGTGAGTTATCAACTTACTCTAAGCTCTGCGACACGGAGTTTAAGAGCTACTTGTTACGAACGTAGTTCGGCACTTGACCCGAACCATTTTGGTCTTGTACAACTAATAATGCTACTAACAAAGGAGGGATGAAAATAAATGAATACGATAATAAGTTTTAGAAAATTTTAAATTGAAGATCCTTCGAAATTTTTTAAATGGAAAAAGTTTGGAATTTCTGCAATATAAAAATGTTCGTTTATAGAGCACTGAATGTTGAAATCAAAATATATCGCTCAATCAATATGCATTCACTAGTTTGGGTGAGCATGTGTCGCGAAGAAAGGATTTAACAATCCTCGTGAGCGCCGATTGAAAAATGAGAAAAGATGGACGAATTTTAAAACGGAGAAGAGTAAGGTGAGGTATTTTACGGTGAAAGGAAATGATGCAAGCAACAGACATCATCGGTAGAAACGCCAAAGAAAGATTTCCATTGCGATTGTAATTCCCTTTGCACACTGAAAGAAAATGGATTGCAGGGAATTTGTGTGTATGTAGCAAAAGAAACCCTTTCCACTTATAAATACAGGAGTGTTAAAATAATATTAAGGGAAATTAGGCTCTGAGCTGGCAGAAAAATTAACACGCCGGGCGAAGTGTTTAGCGATATTTCGTCTGTCTTTACGTTCTGAGTTGAAAATCCGCCAAGGCCGACTTTACTTTTCATCCTTTCGGGGTCCATAAATTAAGCACCATTTGCGTAGAGGAGTCGATGTAATCAACTGCCCCACCCCTCTCCCCCAAACATTCTTGTCTTGTGCCTAGAGTAGAAAAGAATAATATTTGGGGAAATAAAAATCCATTCCAGTGCAGAAGAATTGCAATCGAACCACTGCACAATTGCTTTATATCTAATATATAAGGGAACGGTGAGTAGATATCCGAATCTGTAACCCATATCCAGATACGTGCACAGGGAATGATAGTTGCAGTACGAGTACTCCTGATCAAAATAGAATCAAAGATATGTCATCAGTTTCTTGTCAGCTGTGCCACGAGAATCGGTTGCTATCTCTGTATGCTCTACCTTGTTGAATCCATGATGAATTTGCATAATTCATATGTATCGATTTTATTGTGAATCACTATATCTAGTGATTTGTGACTAACGTGGCAACGCATCGGAATGTATCAGAAGCAGAAATTCTCTTTCACAGAGTCGCACATGATATACCAAAACTAAGAACAGTGGTCATGGTTGGAGAGTTTATACTTTTACGTAAGATTTGCTCAATCAGTAATAAATATGATACAACAACTGATGCATCCACTGTATCACAACATACGACAGAGAAATGCTTCATATAACATCTGACTGTTCTAAACTCACCGACACGGAAGCTTCTTACAGCGGAAGAAAAATAAAGATCTATTCTAATACAGCATAGCATCAAAGTTACTGTCAGAAATCTAGGTATAGAGATGAATGAGACATTATTTGAAGGTAGACGAGTGGGAAAATATGTAGGGCCCGAAAGAAATATGAAAGTAAAATTGAAAAGACTCACAAAAAACGCGTACACAGATATATACATGCACACACAACAAAGCAAAATGCGCGCACACATATATTTTTGATACATATAAGTAGAACAAGAAATATCATGGGATTTTAAATATATACGAGTTTTAACCGCACCTGTATGAGAATGCCAATGTATCCATTGATTTCTCATACCTGAAAATGAATAAGTATTCTAGTAAACAAATAGATTTTATAGTGTAAAACTCCATGCACAATAAGGTGGTGGAGGTGAGTAGGCTTTCAGAAAACAATGGAAAATTTATAAGTGATTTAGCAGCAGCAATTATCTTCCAAGGAAATTGAAGTGAAAGAATCGCCGTCGCCATTTGAAATATGCCATAATATATGACAGGCTAGACATATAGTGCCATGCTAGACGACGACGAAATGAAGGAATATCAGTAGTAGTAGTAGTAGTAGTAGTAGTAGTAGTAGTAGTAGTAGTAGTAGTAGTAAACACGATACGCCGTTATTTTGTGAGGAATGCAGGTGCAAATATTTTAATATAATTATAGATTTTAATAACAAATAAGTAAACGTCTACATGTGAGGAGGTATATATATATCTATATATATTATTTTTTCATGTATGCAATTTATATACATATACACATGAATATTCATATGCAAATATATGTGTATGTGAGTATGTATATATATATATGTATATATATATATATATGTGAAGGCGCATGGCTCAGTGGTTAGAGCGTCGAGCTTACGATCGTGAGATTGTGAGCTCGAATCCCGGACCGGGCTGCGTGTTGTGTTCTTGAGCAAAGCACTTTATTTCACGTTGCTCCAGTTCACTCAGCTGTAGAAATGAGTTGCGACGTCACAGGTGCCAAGCTGTATCGACCTTTGTCTTTCCCTTGGATAACACTGGTGGCGTGGAGAGGGGAGGCTGGTATGCATGGGCGACTGCTGGCCTTCCATAAACAACCTTGCCCGGACTTGTGTGTAGGAGGGTAACTTTCTAGGAGCAATCCCATGGTCATTCATGACCGAAGGGGGTCTTTACCCTTTATATATATTTGTATATATAGATGTATATACGTATATGTATATATATAGATAGATGTAGTGAAAGAGTAATACATACATATATACCTGGATGTGTATACTTGTAGGCAAGTGCGTACATTTCTTTCTATTCAAGTGATATAAGTGTTTGTGATTCTTATTTTATTTAGTAATTATTGAATATTTACGTAATTACGTATATCTATACATAACCGTACACACAAATATATATATATATATATATATATATATATATATATATATATGTATGTATGTACATACATACTTCCTTGGAAATGGATGCGGGACGTTCAATTGAGTTATAATATATATATATATATACATATATGTGTGTGTGTGTACATATATGTGTGAATGTCAGGTCACGTCACGTCAGGAATGTCTGGAATGTCTGCAATGTGAGGAATGAAAGGAATGTTTGGAATGTGTTGAATGCGTGGAATGTCTGGAATGTGTGGAATGTCTGGAATATGAGGAATGTGAGGGATGTGAGCAATGTCTGGAATGTCTTGAATGTCTGAAATTCTGCTGACACGCCGCCATAATATATTGGTTTCAAATTTTGGCACACGAATAGCAACTCTTTTATTGGTTGAAGGACTACACAACTTCAATGTGCAATATATATTCTCACCTCTAGAAATATGAAACTTGAGAGTATCTCTACGCCTGCTCGGGATTCATACAAAGTGATGAAATTGTTCTGCAAGCAGACATTTAGAGCCCGATACATGCTTAAGTGTCGGTTTTGTCGAATACATCTTGTATACATGTGTAGCTCGGATCTACATATCGACTGAGGCCCTTGGAAAGTTAGTTCAACCGCATTTCATTTGACTGGAAATGGCAGCAAATGTTTCTCTCTCTGGGTCTCGAAAGAGATTGTGGATTAGATTCTAAAGTCTGAAGAGAGACATTTTCCTCTTCGGTCAAGCTCGCATCAGTCCTTATAAAGTTTTATTTGAATAAAGGATGTTAAAGTAGGGAGGGTAGTGCTAAATTTCAGCAAATTTGTTGAAATTTGGGTGGACGTGGCAAGGTTGGTCTGAGTGAAGCAACCTATTCTAAGTATGCACTTGTAAATAGAAGATAAGGAGAAGGCACTTGCGCTAGTTGCCAGGGTGCTTGTAGCTTTATGGGATTACGAGGAACAGTTCCAATACGTCTCTACTTTTCGGTGAGTAAGTTATTCATTTTTGAAATTGTAATTTTTACTCGCTCCTTAATGTAACCCCACATTGTATAGTCCTGTAATGTCTCCGATGCTTTCTGTGAACCCTTAGCTGATAATAACGGAATCTTTGTTGTTGATACTTTTGTTGTTGTTGTTGTTGTTGTGTCACACGCAAACATACAAAATCAGTTCCTACGTTGATTTGTGACATTTAAAGACACAAAATATATACTTTTCATATATTTTATCCAAAATCATATTATTGAATTTGAATATATATATTTGACATAACTCGTATAGGGTTTTGGAAAACACATGTTTTCGTTTAGAAATTGCAGGTTTGTGTAATATCAAACCGCTCGAAAGGGGAACGTTTTGATAAGAATCAATCACATCACCTTGGCTCTTAACGCTCTGGAAATATCGGTTTCTCTACAGACAAGGCAGAACCAGCATCTATACTTCTATCTGTGCGACTGAATTTTCGCGCGTGTGTATATGTGTTTTTATGTGTCTTTTGAGAAGTATAACCACACAGCTATGCGTTAGTCACATGCAAAGTAATCATTCTTCTTCTCGAGTGCTTTCACTATCCGAAGTTTAGGTTGCCTCAGCATCTTCGGTATAAATTATCCAAAATAACTTTTCAGTGCAGCATTTAGAAATATATGAGTTAGAGTTAAGCTAGAAAAATATCATTAGACAGAGATATTTCCCTTGTCATGTTTGTAGAATGCAATGAGACAAGTAAAAATATATTGTTTCATAGCGAACATAACATTTGCTTTATCGACAGGAAAAGAATTGTCAAAATAATACGTGTTTTAAAATTTTGTATGATTTATTGTAAACAACGTATGATTTATATGTGTAAATAAACAAAAATTATGCAGACCGAGTTGCTTCCATGTAATCGTATTGAGTATGCTTTTAGTTAAATAACTTCCATTAGTGAAAATCTGGTAACAATAAAAACAGCGGTGAAATGTAGCTTCAAATTATAAAATTTATAAATATAATGCTGATGTTACTTTCAATTGTACATCAAATTCAAAATGAATTGATAATTAAAGCAAATACTTCGTATATATTTTAAATTGATGCCTTTCCATTCTCGTTAGTAATTGCGGCAAATTTAATTTCTCACCAGGCATGTATTGCATTTCAAGATACATCTAGAGTTATGAAATCATTGAAAATACTTACAACACACCACTGCGCATGGTTTCTTCCAATTCATCAAACTTTTCACTAATATTTTAATAATAGATATTACATAAGGATAAGAAGGTTTTCTGAAGAATATCGTTAATAAATTCCTTTTTATTAACGAATCATTAATATCGTGTATAAACTAGAGAGAAACTTAATTTTAATTGATTCGTTAATATGGATGTATGTGCGTGATATTTTCCTAACGTCGTAGAAGTTAAGGATTTTCATCGCTAAATGGTTAAATAAATTAATCTTTTTTCAAAAATGAAGAGCAGCGATTAATGTTTCCTGCTATTATTAAAGTTGGAGGATTCACTACTTATTCCGTTCGTGTTGTGCAAATTTAATTTCGGTGATGTGGAGATTTATTGTTAGCAAAACTACTAACAATATAATGTAATCGCAATACAAGGTCATTTCTTTGTTAAAGCGAAATAGAGAGGGGTGTTGTGCGTCGAAACTCGGGGGGAAATATTTGCGGAGAATTTCCAAATATGGCTAAATTTGTGAAGAATTTTGATTGATTCAAAAGAATCATAGCATTATTGAAGCCATGTTTGTTATGTAAAATCTCTGCGAGGAATTGAATAAAGTGTATAATATCCTGAATAAACATAATATGAGTTGGGTCCATGAGCGCTCCCAAGGCTTCAGCATCCATGCCAGGCGCCAAATATTTTACTTAAACAGTTATAAAAATTTCTAACTGTAAATGTTAGGGAATTAATTTTATCAATGATACACTTATTGTTCCATCATTCCGAGTTAGTTACCTTTCAAAAGGCTCGTTACATATCACCTCTACACTAGCTCTGGTGATTCACACGCAAGATTCTACATATTCCCGGCATGAACATTGAAGTGGAGGACGTAGAGAAGCTGCTTATATTAAAACGTGGGAGACCATCACATCATTCTACCTTAGCTTTGTTACAATTTGAAACATGTTTGAATTTGAAACGTAATAAACTGAATATTTTTAGCATGAAGCGAAAAGACACATTGTTATTGATTTTATGGCTGTTGTTGTTGTTGTTACCTCGTTCACTTGTTCTATTATGGCAGTTTCATTACAGTCTACCTTCAATACTCACCTATGATTTGTTCGCCTTGTGTATATGTGTATATTTTTGCGCATGCTTTGTACATGCATACTTTCGTGCATGTTTTGAAACTGAAATATCGTAGTTTGTGCTTCTTCCCAGTTAGGCTGTTTTCTCAGTTATTTTAAATTTATTAAACGTAATTAAACGTAATTTATTAAACGTAATTATGCATGCAAAATGTTATATATATATATATATATAAATTTCTTTGTTCAGTTTATTATATTCTCTTACAGAATGTTACCATTAGTCGTTTACCAATAGCCCGTTACAGCAGAAACTAAATCAACCAATTCCACATACCTTGTCCACCGTTTGGTTGTCGCACATAAACGATGTAATTGTTTGAGTTTGTCCAGGAATATTTTATGAAGTTACTTTACAAACACATTGGCGGTATAATACTC
The DNA here is from genome assembly GCF_006345805.1 of Octopus sinensis. Taxonomy (NCBI): domain Eukaryota; kingdom Metazoa; phylum Mollusca; class Cephalopoda; order Octopoda; family Octopodidae; genus Octopus; species Octopus sinensis. The sequence goes on from NC_043008.1 coordinate 7,907,755, forward strand.
ATGTATTTTTGTTTTTCTAGTATAACATATTTTGACGAATATAAAAATCAAAAACTGATAATCATAAATTATCAGTGAATGTACAAAAGTATTGTTGCTTTATTCTGGTCTGCATTCAGAAAAGATTAATCTAATGTGCATAAGATATTCTTCCTAAACTTTATTTTCCTTTGTCTGTATTGTAGTCCATCTAGATTATATATTCCGAAGTATTTTTAAAATGTCTGTAGCAATGCCTTTATCTTTATCTTTTCATCTCATATATCATGAGTCTTCTGAATTTTGTTAATTTTTCTCTCTTCAAGTTTGTTTTGTGCATTTATTCTCTTTATAATCTCATATAAATGTCTCTATTAAAATTGTTTACTGCGTTTTTTGTCGATTTGTTTGCAGCGTGTAATTTGATGAGGTTCATATAAAAATAATGCTTGAAGAATTTGTTTCTGATTTCACCAACGTTTTAAATTTCTGTTATAAGCGTTGTCTCAATTATTATTTCTCTTATTCAGCTTATTAAATTCCTATGGATCTGTAGTATTTTTCGCCAAGCCCTAAACAAACATTAAATGTATCTAATTATCATTAGTGGTAAGTTCCCCAGGGTCCATATATCCAAGATTCACGTGAAGCTTAACTGTTTAACGATTCCTGGCAATCAATCCATTTAATGGTCAGCATATTCTTCTCATTCTTCAAGTTTTGACTTTGGAATTATTTAACACGAATGGACATTTATGTCCATATATTGTTACTAGATTGGCTCAAATAAGTTTTCCTCAATTCTCTATTAGATTAAACAAAGTGCTTTTTAACTTCGAGTCATTTTCTGTTTTGATTCATTGGCAGTTAACACACGAATCTTGAGTGTTGAGTGTCTCATAAATGGTTTTACTTATTAACGCCAACAAATGAATAATATGCTAAACTGCTTCTCTATATTAACGTCCAATGCATATAGTGGCATACATTCCAAAAATTGTTGCCAGATCGAGATATTGAAGCCTGGAAGCAAAGTCACAGAAAACATTACTAAAGAGCATATAGATTAACATTCTTCAAATTTATCGGCGTCCCTTTTTCCTTATAACAATTAGCGAATTTGAATGTCTACACGTAATCGATTTTCCAATCGAATCAAGAAAAAGATAAACGGAAACGAAATACACGTTTCGCATTTGCTCCTACCTACTTTACTATTTTTCTTTCTTCTAGTAAAAAAAAATGCATGTCGACCGGACAATTATATTTTGGATAAAATTTCAAAAAAAGCAAACCATTTTCAAATTGTTTAAAGCAAGAAAATATCACTTTCCCGGTGTATCTTATCCTAGAGAGGAGGAAAAGCTAACTAACGTGCCTCTCTTTTTAGGGAATGTCAAGATTTTCCATCTCTCTTCCAACTAGCACCTGAAAATAAGTACTTTACCGACAGGCATACACACAAAAATAGGAGAAATATAGATTTAAGCCTTACGTGAAAATGTACTATATTTACATAACCAAGTACTCAGGAAAAAGAACTTAGGCTGCATTACAGAAACGTGGTTCCCCCTACACATTTAATCCCAAGTTTTGAGACCAAAAAATACGAACTTAAGTGTCAGGAATATCAATTAGAATGCTGAATAAAGTCTTGTCACCTTCCAATCTTCCAATGAGCAAATAGTTCAGGTATGGATATCTAGAGACAGCATGTAGTTCAGAAAAGTCAAGAAGAGAAACTTCACTTTCTTTCTTAATAAAAAGCATAGAGCAGCTGCTGCATATAGTAGTCAAATATTTAGCTATCACCTTAATAGAGCCCAATTACCTTTCCTTGATTTGCCTAGGAACATCCCAAAGTACATTAGAAGACATGAAATAAATTTAGATATAATAATTGAGGCTGCAATCAATTTGTAAGTACATTTTTTTCTATGTGGTGATAATAGAAGGAGAAAATGTCATAACAAATTCTATTATAGTTTTATAAACGTTTCTCAAGGAAGCCGTATGCTATTTCGTCCCATCCTCTAATAAAATATGTACATCAGTTGCCACTTACATCTTCCTCTGCCAATCAACAGCTGGTGGTCAACCACTATATAAGATGAATGTAGCTTTCGTTTTTGTGGATAACACAATTTGCATATGAGTTATATTAAAGGCTCCTCACTAATTGTTTAATAATATGTTTTTGTACACCACACAACCTAAACAAGAAGATTCGAAACCAAGATTTTTTTTGCACATCTACTGAGGCTCTCTGGTTTTTCATTTTCTCTTTTTCTTTTCGTTTGTGTTTTGGTTCTTCTGATTTACGCTGTGCTTTGCATAAAATAGACATATTTTAAAATCTTAATAATAATTTGCACACAAACCTTGTCAAACTAGTAGATATTACTTTGGATTAATGTATATTTTTCCTGTAACATACATATTTTGGATCGCATAAAATATACTAATGATATTGATTTTGTACTGAAAATATCAAGTACTGTAGTGGAAAAGAATAAAATTGTGTGAGTTTTATTACCTTACAAAGGGAACTAGCAACGTGGATAATGTTATGCAAGTTCTTGTGTCTATAATCATGGAAACATCAGCTTAAGTTTGTTGTTTATACTTCACCGATTATTCTCTGACGATTCAATGACAGGCAACAATTTATAGTTCAAGATTTTATAAGCATTTCTAGGTCTACTAAACTTACACGTTCCCTTGTGGCCACACATCATCATACGATATAATTTCAGATCACATATTTGAAAAGACTAAATGCCACTTATTAATCTTGCACACTGATTGATTTGGAAAGCAGGGACAGCTGAATGTATGTCCATATAAGAAGATACTGCAACAAGGGAAAACATCGGCCATTTCTGTGTGTCAGATTATTTCGTTCAAACATCACTTGATATGTTACGAGGGAGAAAATATCAAATAAAAATAAAATATTCTGAAAGACGGAAGGGGATTCCGTATTATCATACGATCACATATCCGTTTAGACTTTCCAGTTATTTCTAGAACCCGCATTCGCCTATCAACGACATGTCAACACTCGATAGCACACCATTCATATTTCTATATCCTTCACAGCATATATGAGTATATACAGACATGGACACACAGAAATGCGTTCACATACACGTACTAATACTCTCTCACACAAATACAGTGGGCGAGTGTATGTCAGTGAATTATTTGTGTAGTTGCCAAAACTTATGACTTCGATTGAATGCAAATATGCTTACTTATAACATTTCAGAAATAACTTGTTAGACACTTGTGTATTTGATATTCTGTCGTATACTTGAGGTCATGTTCTCGTATTTTCCACAAAATCTGATGTACTGTATAATTAGCGCAATGTCGTTTATTTCGAGCACTAAGGTTAGGGCTAAACGTGATGGAGAAAGACACAACTATGGCACTTGGCAATGTACAGCTCATAAGAAAATGGAATCAAAAATTACGCTGAACACGTTTATACTTATTTGCATATATCAGCAACAAAACATCTTAAATATTGAGGTCATCGAACCACATTACTGACCTTTGTAGAGAGTTTTCTGTTAGAGAGGTTTCATTTTGGTTATTTAAATTTAAAAGATTGTAAAATTAATTCTTCCCGATATTTAATTTCATATGACTGTAATGATAACCATTATATCCTGGATGTCTCTCGAAATATTTTGTTATTGGAATAAGTGTTTGAGGAGTACGGTTCAATTTCTCAGTTCTATCAAAACTGAATGTGTCAATAGTAAAAGAAGCCAACATGAAATCATTCGAAGGATAAAATTGTAATTACTAGCATCGAAACGGCACAGATGTAGGAAATAGAATTTATGGTGCAATATGCTACGTGTCAAATCTATCTGAATACCAATCTTCTTGACCTCAGTTTCTCTTTATCCTATTTCAACTCCTGCGAATTTCTACTTGAATTTGTCTTGTACACGACGAAGGGTATATCACAATCGTTCTATTTTTACCTTAGAAATTTCATTCTATGAGAAAGCCCTACTGCCTTCTTCCGATGTTCCACTTCTGTCGGATCCTTTGCACTATGAGCTCTCCCATGTTTCTGGCATTATTTTTTCCACCTTTTAGTGCTGTAATTCCCATGTTCTAAACGTCCGTGACACATTACGCCAAGAGTCCCTTGCTCGTTTCCAGTATGTTTCTGCTCCCTTCACACCTGACCTTTCTTCGTTTCGTTCAAACCACTGAATGAAGTTTAAGAAAGCAATCACATTATTACGATTGTGACATTCAGTTATTTGACATCCTCAAGATATTTATTCCTCTTGGATGCACCTACTCTTCTAAAGATTGTTAGATCAGTCACTAACATATATTCACTCCAGCTACCATGATTTGTTTCAGCTGTCACAACACCTTGAAATTTGAAATACCTGCATCGTGGAATCATATGTACGTATATGGAGGTATGTTTGTGGTAAGGTGCAATAATCAGTGTATAATAATTAACTTATTATAATCGACACCGCTATGGCTGACGTAATTGCCTTCCGATTGGGTACATTTCTTGAAGATTACATGATACGGTCAGTAGGGAAAATTCCAAAGCCGGGTTATTCCCAGTAGCTATAAATTATTGGAAGAAACAATATTGATTTCACAGATGCAATTCTCTAATGATATGGTAAAATTGTAGTATCGATTTTTTGGTGGGTAGACACCATTTATCGAATTTTTGATAGTTTGAGTTTTATATTTAAAATTAGAATACAAAAGAAAGATCTTAATCATAATTATTCCCTTCAGTATTCAGAAGGGAATTTTCATAGATAAATGTTCATTAAGTTTCCTTGGAATATTCTTTAACTCTTTAAACAATGATACATGGGGTGGAACATTGGATAAATTTCTGAATGAACTATCACCACACGACATTTTAGCGACGGGAAATTCGAAAATAATAGTAAGTAATCTCATTAATGATAACTGAACAACAGACAAGAGCTATATTACGTTAGTACCTATTAAATGTGCGCAAATTTGATATTATTAAGAACTTTATGGCCTAAACAATCAAACCTAGCTTTGTAACGATGAAGTAGTGTCTCTTAAAATGACTCATGTTCCATTATTTGTTTTGTACGCTTTGTACATTAAGGGACAAGAAGGCCAATTTTATTCCAGTAACATTTGCACAGAAAAACACTATTCAGTTCAAATCGTCCTGAATTTGAACTGCGAATCATATTGTTCTTTGCTGAAGCATACCTACTAAGCAACTATCGCAGAATTGCTATTAATATTTTTCCGAACCCAACATGATACCTCTCAATAAATTCAATTAAATATGTGGTGATTATTCTAAAGATTATTTAATAAATATATTGACCAAAGCTGTCAGAAGGCATTTTAGACTATTTAGAAAAATACCCATCAATTATGTGCTTAATAAATTTGGAACAAGAGAGCAATATCATTGAATATCTCGCCGATATATGGACTATAATGTTTAATTAGATGGAATCAATATATATTTGTACATAGAGATATTTAAAAATATCGGACAAATATAGAGCACTGACAATAAATTGAATTTGCTCTTAGTTCCATGTTGGAATTCTATGAATATCGATATTTTGCTGTCTATACATAACTTCCATAAAATATGTACGGCTAAGTTTATAGTAAATAATCAATCGTTACTGACTGATTTGAAACATATTTACGACGTCGTATCTTCTTAACAAACAAGTGATTTAAGTAATTTATCATATCAGTAGTAACATCGCAGATATCATGGTTATCAACGGTTTTCGTTGGAGCAATAATCTGGAAAGAAGTATGAAAGTTATGTTTCTGAGCCCATATAAGAAACCAAAACTTTAAGTCCTCTAAAGTAACGATCAAAGAACACTGTTTATATATATATATATATATATATATATATATATATGTATATACATATATATGTTTCACAGTTGTGTTTATATCATAACACCTTTGTGGATAGTTTAAGCTTTGACCTAATTCATTTGGTTAACGTAGAATTTTCGAATCAAGACACAATATAAAGTTCCTTATTGTTCAAATTATATTAGAATTTATTCAACAATTGACATGGTTGCAAGTTACATTTAACTCATAGGTTTGACTCACATGCGCTTTATATTATACTTAATTTTATTTATCTCTATCCGTTCCTTTTCACTTCATATTGAAATTAATGTTTTATATTCTGGACAGCTCCTGATATATGTTTCACAGTATATTTAAATCTATTCGTATTTTGAATTTCGAATTCCTTTGCTTTAAGTTATATATCACTGCCTAAGAATTATTATGTCTTCGATTTCTCTATGTGATTCAAAGCATATCTGTAAGTTTAATCTTATTAATGCTTTCTCGTATGGAAAGATGTGCAAACAATATTTAATCTATTGTAAACATAACTTCATTTTATGTATGGAGATGTTATTTACAGATCATTCAGCAAACATAACGGGTGTTTATTATCTAGCAGGGCTTCCAATTGTGATTTAGCTTTTGATGTAATTCTATAATATTAATAATTCATAAAACCAAAATATTCCCCACTTCCCACTCAAGCATTCTAAGTATATTAACAATTGAATAAAAAAAAAACTACTGAATACTATCGGTAAATAATAATGGAAAAATGTGAATTTGCCCTTCTGCAAAACATCTTGCAACTCAATGCATCTAATTTCCGGCAAGTTCAACAGCAACTTAAAAACGATAAAAAAAAATAAAATTTGCTAATCCCGCTGATATGCAAATTGCCTCCCAAATTCCGATTCTGAATAATCCATTATATTTTGTTTAGATTAAAGCTGAGTGGGTTGTTAGGAAAATAGGGGTAAGACACATATAAGAAATGCGTCACAACAGCCGCCACATCAGAAGCCCCAATTTCTGTTTTTTTCTTCAACTGCAGTTAGTACTACAATGAATAATTGTATATATGTAAATATATACTCTTTTACTCTTTTTGTTTCAGTCATTTGACTGTGGCCATGCTGGAGCACCGCCTTTAGTCGAGCAAATCGACCCCGGGACTTATTCTTTGTAAGCCCAGTACTTATTCTATCAGTCACTTTTGCCGAACCGCTAAGTGACGGGGACGTAAACACACCAGCATCGGTTGTCAAGCAATGCTAGGGGGACAAACACAGGCACACAAACACACACACATACACACACATATATATATACATATATACGACAGGCTTCTTTCAGTTTCCATCTACCAAATCCACTCACAAGGCATTGGTCGGCCCGGGGCTATAGCAGAAGACACTTGCCCAAGATGCCACGCAGTGGGACTGAACCCGGAACCATGTGGTTGGTTACCAAGCTACTTACCACACAGTCACTCCTGCGCCTATATATATATATATTATATATATATATATAATATATATATATATATAATATATATATATATATATATATATATAAATATATCAATATTACATTTCTAAATATCTCAGAGAGATATATGCAGTAGTGGTACGATGGGAGTAGTTGTATACTGTCAACTTAATGTGACAGTCCCATGAAGGGAGTCACACCACTACTATTTAGCCCTAGGAAGCAGCAACGCTTGCTGTCGGCCTTGACACAGTTCTTGTGTCCTTATGTTTACAAGGGGGAGATAAGCACCTCCATCCAGCTAAGCCTACAACCAGAGACTAGTTTCTGAGTCTTCGCTCGTCATCAGTCTGGAGTAGTGTGGCCTGCTAGTTGGAGATGTCCATCTAGCCCACGTAAACATATAAGAATTCTAGTGAAATAAATCCCCTGATTACAGAAATAGAAATATTACATTTCTAAATATCTCAGAGAGATATAAGCAGTAGTGGTACGATATGTCAACTTAATACGACAGTCACAGGGAGGGACTGTCATGGGATTATCACATTAAGTTGACAGTATACAAATACTCTCTCTCTCTCTCTCCATATATATATATATATATATATATATATATATATATATATATATATATATATATATATAGTTTATCCAAACAAGAAAACACAAAAAACACAACACGACGAGGACGTGGAACAAATATAGTATTATTGGACGCTCAGGAAAGAAGGAAAGAAGGAGGGTTTAACTTTTCGAGCTGCGCTCTTCGTCGGAAACATAGGAGAAGGAAAGATCCAGAGAAGGGAAGACAGAGGAAAAAAAATCGCCTTAAGCATCTAATATATATATATATATATATATTAGATGCTTTACTGTTTGTTAGTTTCCCTTATACATTTCCCATGGACTCCAATAGTTTTCGAAGTACGGTAAACAATATATTGTTGGATGACAGTGGTGTTTATACGGTGAACGTTGATAAGCGTGATTACGCCGATAACAGTATTGTGAAATAAATCTAAAAACAGCAATCGAGTCAGAAAGAAAGAACCGATAAAACAACGAGTAATTTTTACTCAGTATTTAATTTTATCAAGCTAAAACAATGCCGTTTCCATTGTTGAGAGTAAAAGGAACACGCAGATTAATTGGGGCTTTAAACGACAGCCAATGATAATACAATCGCATCCTCTATTTTATATGTGTACATATATACAATATTATAGTAATTTTATAATATATATTATATAGCGGAAGGATGGTGATCGATATGTGTTTATATCTGTCACATTTCTATAGAGCTTTATCTAATTTCATTTATTAATTTGAGTATTCATCTTCACTAAATCGAAGCTTAAAACTGACAGAGGCATAATTGAAATTGTTTGTTGTTCGTAACAATGGTAGAACTGAAGTCATTTTTAGAAGACATTCGGTTTCGCAAGAGAACAAAGAGCTGGATGAATATATCTGAACCGGTGTATGCGTGTGTTGGTGCGTGTGTGTGTTCTACTCTTTTTCGATATGTTTAAGTGCCCCATGAACTGAAGAAATGTTTGGACATTTGCTGCGCATATTATGCTTATTAAAGCACGATTGATCTTAAATTTCTTGAAGTAGAGATAATTTAACAAGAATTTCTCTTGTATGGAATTTAATGTACCTTTATTGATCTTTGC